>NW_019945278.1:40690-61447 GCF_002910315.2 Salvelinus sp. IW2-2015
GTTTGGCTGGAGGTCACCCAGCAAACATGTTCATATTGGCCCAACGCGGGCTAAAATATTGGCCTCACGTAAGCTTCCCACAGTGGGCCGATGCCGGTTGCTCATCGCCTCCACATTGGACCCCAAGGCATTGGTCAACTCTCTACTGATCAAGTGGATTAATAGTTTCCTTGGGAACCGTACTCAACAAGTGAAGTTTAACTCCGCCATCTCTACATCTAGAACGCTGAATACAGGAGCCCCTCAAGGTTGCGTATTTTCAGCGATATGGTACACGCTGTACACAAACGATTGTCAAGCCTCTGACGCAGCCCACATGTTTTTTAAATATGCAGATGACACCGCTGTTGTGGGTTTCCTCCACCCAGACCAAGCCTCTCGTCAAGGTTTTGTCAGAGAAATGGCAAAATTCATCCAGTGGTGTGCAGATAACTTTCTTGAAATAAATGTTAAGAAAACAAAAGAGCTGGAAATTGATTTCAGAAGGAACAAAACTCCACTACCCCCGACAAAGATTAACGGGGAATCAGTCGATAGTGACCACATAGAAGTACCTTGGAATCGAAATAGACAATAAACTGAAATTCAATGACTGTGCCTTTGCAAAGATAAAGAAATTGCAACAGAGAAGTTTTTTTTTAAGCAAACTGAACCATTTTAATGTCGACAGCCATATCTTACAAATGTTCTATAAATCTGTCCTGCAGNTGAGAGCATCCTGACTGGTTGCATCACCGTGTCAGAGGAAGACCCTAGAAATTGCCAAAGATTCTAGCCACCTTAGTCATAGACTGTTCTCTCTGCTACCGCACGGCAAATTGTACTGGAGCACCAAGTCTAGGTCCAAAAGGCTTCTTAACAATGGCTTCTAATCAAATGGCTACCTGGACTATTTGCATTGACCCCCATTTTTTTATGCTGCTGCTACTCGCTGTTTATTATCTATTATCTATTATCTATTATCTATGCATATTAACTTTACCCCTACCTACATGTACATATTACCTCAACTAACCTGCACACCCGCACATTTACTCAGTACCAGTACCACCTGTATATAGCCTCATTATTGTTATTTTATTGTTGATTTTATTTTTTTCTTTAGTTTATTAGTAAATATTTTTCTTAACTCTTATTTTTCTTAACTGCATTGTTGGTTAAGAGCTTGTAAGTAAGCATTTCACGSTAAGGTCTACACCTGTTGTATTCRAATACAATTTGATTTGATAGTGCATTACTCTTGACCAGAGCCCTWTGCACTGAGGGTGTGSCTCTGACCGKCTAKGTTTGGCTGGAGGTCACCCAGCAAACATGTTCATATTGGCCCAACGCGGRCTAAAATATTGGCCTCACGTAAGCTTCCCACAGTGGGCCGATGCCGGTTGCTCATCGCCTCCACATTGGACCCCGAGGCATTGGTCAACTCTCTACTGATCAAGTGGATTAATAGTTTCCTTGGGAACCGTACTCAACAAGTGAAGTTTAACTCCGCCATCTCTACGTCTAGAACGGTGAATACAGGAGCCCCTCAAGGTTGCGTACTTTCAGCGATACGGTACACGCTGTACACAAACGATTGTCAAGCCTCTGACGCAGCCCACATGTTTTTTAAATATGCAAATATGCAGATATGCAGACCTCTCGTCAAGGTTTTGTCAGAGAAATGGCTAAATTCATCCAGTGGTGTGCAGATAACTTTCTTGAAATAAATGTTAAGAAAACAAAAGAGCTGGAAATTTATTTCAGAAGGAACAAAACTCCACTACCCCCGACAAAGATTAACGGGGAATCAGTCGATAGAGTGACCACATAGAAGTACCTTGGAATCGAAATAGACAATAAACTGAAATTCAATGACTGTGCCTTTGCAAAGATAAAGAAATTGCAACAGAAGTTTTTTTTTTTAAGCAAACTGAACCATTTTAATGTCGACAGCCATATCTTACAAATGTTCTATGAAATCTGTCCTGCAGTGTGTGCTGTCCTTTGGTCTGATATGTTGTATAAATCTGTCCTGCAGTGTGTGCTGTCCTTTGGTCTGATATGTTGTATAAACTGTCTGCAGTGTGTTGTCCTTTGGTCTGATATGTTGTATAAATCTGTCCTGCAGTGTGTGCTGTCCTTTGGTCTGATATGTTGTATAAACTGTCCTGCAGTGTGTGTGTCCTTTGTCTGATATGTTTATAAATCTGTCTGCAGTGTGTGCTGTCCTTTGGTCTGATATGTTGTATAAATCTGTCCTGCAGTGTGTGCTGTCCTTTGTCTGATATGTTTATAAATCTGTCCTGCAGGGTGTGCTGTCCTTTGGTCTGATATGTTGTATAAATCTGTCCTGCAGTGTGTGCTGTCCTTTGTCTGATATGTTGTATAAATCTGTCCTGCAGTGTGTGCTGTCCTTTGGTCTGATATGTTGTATAAATCTGTCCTGCAGTGTGTGCTGTCCTTTGGTCTGATATGTTGTATAAATCTGTCCTGCAGTGTGTGCTGTCCTTTGGTCTGATATGTTGTATAAATCTGTCCTGCAGTGTGTGCTGTCCTTTGGTCTGATATGTTTATAATCTGTCCTGCAGTGTGTGCGTCCTTTGTCTGATATGTTGTATAAATCTGTCCTGCAGTGTGTGCTTCTTTGGTCTGATATGTTGTATAAATCTGTCCTGCAGTGTGTGCTGTCCTTTGGTCTGATATGTTGTAAAATCTGTCCTGCAGTGTGTGCTGTCCTTTGGTCTGATATGTTGTATAAATCTGTCCTGCAGTGGTGTGCTGTCCTTTGGTCTGATATGTTGTATAAATCTGTCTGCAGTGTGTGCTGTCCTTTGGTCTGATATGTTGTATAAATCTGTCCTGCAGTGTGTGCTGGCCTTTGGTCTGATATGTTGTATAAATCTGTCCTGCAGTGTGTGCTGTCCTTGTTCTGATATGTTGTATAAATCTGTCCTCGCAGTGTGTGCTGTCCTTTGGTCTGATATTTTGTATAAATCTGTCCTGCAGTGTGTGCTGTCCTTTGGTCTGATATGTTGTATAAATCTGTCCTGCAGAGTGTGGCTGCCTTTGGTCTGATATGTTGTATAAATCTGTCCTGCAGGTTGTGCTGTCCTTTGGTCTGATATGTTGTATAAATCTGTCCTGCAGTGTGTGCTGTCCTTTGGTCTGATATGTTGTATAAATCTGTCCTGCAGATGTGTGCTGTCTGGTGAGCGTCTAGAGTAGTGTGTGGCTGATATGTAAATCTGTCCTGCAGTGTGCTGTCTGGTAGTCTGATATGTTCTATAAATCTGTCCTGTGTGTGCTGTCCTTTGGTCTGATATGTTGTTAAATCTGTCCTGCAGTGGTGGCTGTCCTTTGTCTGATATGTTGTATAAATCTGTCCTGCGATGTGTGCTGTCCTTTGGTCTGATATGTTTATAAATCTGTCCTGCAGTGTGTGCTGTCCTTTGGTCTGATATGCGTGTTTAGAAACATGACAAGATGCAAAGCACCAAGATCAAGGCTTCAGCGCTTGATTATAGACGGCGGGAATTATAACTGGTATAGATCACGAATCAGCCACCAACCTTTACACAAAACCCACCCTCCTAAAACGTGAAAGCATTTGACAGGGCAGTACCCATCGCCTTCACTCAACTCAGTCACAGCAGCAGCCCGACAAGGGAAAAGAGACTTCTTCAAAAGAAAATGAAAACAGATAAATATGGGGACTCTTTTATTCCAACAGCCATATTGCACTTTCACTTTAAATGTGTAGCTATAGCACTTTCAATGAATTATTTTGTGTAGTTTCTGTGTTTTCATGTTTAATGTACTGTTTTTTTTAAACACATGACAAAATGAATTTGCCCCTGTTGGAATAATAAAGTTGATGTGAATCTGAATCTGGTCCAGTGTGGGCCAGTGTGGGCCAGTGTGGGCCAGTGTGGGCCAGTGTGGTCCAGTGTGGTCCAGTGTGGTCCAGTGTGGGCAGCCCATATCTGGTGAGGGCAGCCCTCACTTTGCTTGAAAAAGCCCTTCTTTTCCCAGCAAACATGTCCACATTGGCATGTTGTAAGCTGCCCACATTGGGCCGACGCACATTTGCTCATCGGCTCGACATTGGCCCCATGGGCAGCCCTCACTTCACCTGAAATAAACCCACCCTTTTGGATCAGCTGCCTGTTACATTGTTTCAGAAAGACAATAAAGTTGTTACTATCATATACATGTTTTATTTTTATGTCACATGCGTTTATCTAAGTCTTTTACAGAAGGACCTTGTGAATTCAGAGCTATCTGAAAAAAAGATCACTCCAAGATAATTGGCTTTAAWTTTCCGAACCCTCATTGGTTTGAATTTTGATAGTAATGACGTATCTGGACTTGGTGTGGGCTAGCCTSTGTTGGGCTGGTGTGGACTTGGTTTGGGCTTGTGAGTGTGTGTGTGTGTGCGTGCATGCTTTCCTGTGCATGTTTCCCTTCCTGCATGTGTGTGTAATGTGAATCAGTTTCCCTGTATCTGTGTGTGGCCCCTCTCAGGCTCTCTATGGCTCCATCTCCTCTGCTCTCCTCTGAGTGAGTGTTGTTTTGTAGCAGCAGGCCCAGAGACAGTTCAGTTCTGGTTCAGTGGCAGCTAACAGCAGGTCAGTCGTTTTGGAACACTGGAGGCTGATCCATTGACTGTAGAGTGGAGACTGGCCCCATGGGCAGCCTCACTGTAGAGTGGAGACTGATCCATTGACTGTAGAGTGGAGACTGATCCATTGACTGTAGAGTGGAGACTGATCCATTGATTGTAGAGTGGAGACTGATCCATTGATTGTAGAGTGGAGACTGATCCATTGACTGTAGAGTGGAGGCTGATCCATTGATTGTAAGTGGAGGCTGATCCATTGATTGTAGAGTGGAGACTGATCATTGATTGTAGAGTGGAGACTGATCCATTGATTGTAGAGTGGAGACTGATCCATTGATTGTAGAGTGGGACACTGATCCATTGATTGTAGAGTGGAGACTGATCCATTGATTGTAGAGTGGAGACTGATCCATTGATTGTAGAGTGGAGACTGATCATTGATTGTAGAGTGGAGACTGATCCATTGATTGTAGAGTGGAGCCTGATCCATTGATTGTAGAGTGGAGGCTGATCCATTGATTGTAGAGTGGAGACTGATCCATTGATTGTAGAGTGGAGACTGATCCATTGATTGTAGAGTGAGCTGATCCATTGATTGTAGTGGAGGCTGATCCATTGATTGTAGAGTGGAGACTGATCCATTGATTGTAGAGTGGAGGCTGATCCATTGATTGTAGAGTGGAGACTGATCCATTGATTGTAGAGTGGAGGCTGTCCATTGATTGTAGAGTGGAGACTGATCCATTGATTGTAGAGTGGAGACTGATCCATTGATTGTAGAGTGAGACTGATCCATTGATTGTAGAGTGGAGGCTGGTCCATTGATTGAGATTGGAGACTGATCCATTGATTGTAGAGTGGAGACTGATCCATTGATTGCAGAGTGGAGACTGATCCATTGATTGTAGAGTGGAGACTGATCCATTGATTGTAGAGTGGAGGCTGATCCATTGATTGTAGAGTGGAGGCTGATCCATTGATGTAGAGTGGAGGCTGATCCATTGACTGTAGAGTGGAGGCTGATCCATTGACTGTGAGTGAGACTGATCAATTGATTGTAGAGTGGAGGCTGATCCATTGATTGTAGAGTGGAGGATGATCCATTGATTGTAGAGTGGAGGCTGATCCATTGACTGTAGAGTGGAGCACTGATCTATTGACTGTAGAGTGGAGACTGATCCTTGATTGTAAGAGTGGAGACGATCATACATTGATTGGTAGAGTGAGCGTCACTATGATTGTAGAGTGGAGGTCGTGATGTAGAGTGAGCTGATCCATTGATGTGAGTGGAGACTGATCATGACTGTAGAGTGGAGGCTGATCCATTGACTGTGAGTGAGACGCGCACTGATCATTGATTGTAGAGTGGAGGCTGATCCATTGATTGTAGAGTGGAGACTGATCCATTGACTGTAGAGTGGAGGCTGATTCCATTGATGCTGTAGAGTGGAGGCTGATCCATTGATGTAGAGTGGAGGCTGATCCATTGACTTGTAGAGTGGAGGCTGATCCATTGACTGTAGAGTGGAGGCTGATCCATTGACTGTAGAGTGGAGGCTGATCCATTGACTTGAGAGTGGGAGGCGGCCGAGGCCTTTACCCTCTCTGTTACTGCTCAGAAAACCATACAGGGAATCAGCAGGCTAATGTTATCAATGCTGCTCCAGACCTCTGAGGGTGCCGTGTGTATCTGCTGAAACATCTAACACAACACACACACACCAGGCCTGCCTCAGGTCCCTGTGTGCGTCAGAGTGTGAGACCAGCTGCCCTCTTTCTCGCTACTCTCTCTCTCTTTCTCTTTCTCTTTCTCTCTTTATGTTATGGAGAGACCCAGTGATTGGGTCAGGCTGGCCTGCAGGGAGAGAATTAGATGATCACCTGGCCCATCATGAGTCCTGGAGCCTGCAGCACGTACACAGTGTTCACATCAACAGCACAGGGCTATGACCTGTGGCGTACTAGGAACACATAAAGGCTGTAAGGAAGGGACATGGTGCAGTCGTAGGGCCATGAGGCTCCAGGAGGATGGGAGGCAAGCAGGTAAAGCTGGGTGATTAATTAACAATGTGCTACTGGATCGGTCCACCAATGAGTCCCTTTTGGGTAGTGTGGGTAGTGATTTCACCTCATTTGAACATTCTGTCATATAGAGCATGTTCAACTTAATAAAAACATGTTTCCCATCTTAAGAGGTTAAATAAAAAACATGACTATAGTTAGTGGCCCAATAATGTTAACAGGGTTGCTGAACAGGGACGACCGGTTGTGAACAGGGTTGACTACGGGTTGATGTAACAGGGTACTAGTGTTACACAGTGCTAAGTAAATACGCGAAATCCCCTTATAACGGGGGAATGGAAGTACTGTATGTTGTGTGCAACAGGGAGGAGCAATTGAATGCAAACCTTTTTTAATTTAGCCTGTGTATCTACAGTATGGGGAACAGTCTAGTATGGGGAACAGTCTACAGTATGGGGAACAGTCTACAGTATGGGGAACAGTCTACAGTAAGGGGAAACTCACAGTAGGGGAACAGTCAAGGAGTGCAAAACGTTAGCATAAAGGGGAACAGTCTAACAGTATGGGGAACAGTCTACAGTATGGGGAACAGTCTACAGTAAGGGGGAACAGTCTACAGTAAGGGGACAGTCACAGTCTCCAGTCACGGGGAACAGTCTACGTATGGGGAACAGTCTACAGTAGGGGAAACAGTCCAGTAACGGGAAAGCTACAGTAGGGGAACAGTCTACAGTAAGGGGAATCTAGCATTCGGGGAACACTACAGTATGGGGAACAGTCTACAGTAAGGGGAAACAGTCTACAGTAGGGGAACAGTCTACAGTAAGGGGAACAGTCTACAGTAAGGGGAACAGTACCAGTAAGGGGAACAGCTACATCAGGGAACAGTCTACAGTAATGGGGAACAGTCTACAGTATGGGGAACAGTCTACAGTAAGGGGAACAGTCTACAGTACGGGAGTAAGCAGAGTCTAAGGAACATCTACAGTAAGGGAACAGTCTACAGTAAGGTGAACAGTCTACGTGCAGTAATAGGGGAACAGTCACTACAGTATGGGAGTAGGGAACAGTCTACAGTAAGGGGAACACTCTACAGTAAGGGGAACATCTACAGTAAGGTGAAAGTCTAAGTAAGGGGAACAGTCTACAGTATGCGGAACAGGATTGACGTTTTATGCTCGACCTGCTCAGTTTTCCACCACAAAACATCAGGAAATGGCCAAAAAGAGAAGCAGCTCAGCTGGTTTTCCACTATGATTCCACTATTGTTCAATGTTTATTAAAAAAAACATTTTTAAAAGGAATAGTTGAACAGTAAAACGAGAGTTCTTCAGAAAATCTTCAGAAATGACTTTGTCAAAGCAACCAAATAACAGTGCTTTACAGTGATGGTGAAAACGTGGGTTAAAATCTTCCTAGAAGTCACAGAAGGTGCACGGAGGGACATGTCAAAATGATGAGTTTGGGCACTTTAGCAAGTATTTATTCATATGAAAATCTGAGTTATTGAATTTTCCATGTGGCCTATATTAAAGGGCACTTAATAGAAGTGGCTTTTCAATTCAATATTGGTGCAGAATTTCTACTTAAAATATCAAAGGGATGCAAAAGGGAGTCATTTCGTGGAACGACCCCACTACTCTTCCATTCCCACCACTCCTCCACTGTGTGTATGAGTTGTTGGCTTAATCAACCTTGAGAAGAGCAGTAGGAGAGGAGAGGAGTAGCAGGACAGTCAGTGGTTTCTGTCCCAGGTGATGAGAGGCTGTGGTCTGGCTTGTTGTCTCAGTGACTGTGACTATTGTCCGTGTGTGTCTGTGGATGGATGGACAGGTCTGTCTTATACAACACAGACACAGCAGACCCAGGAACAGGCTGATTAGACAACAGGTCAGTACTGCTCACCTCACAGCTAGGCTCTCAGCTTGCTGTACCAATCACCATGACTACACACACACACACACACCGTATACCGGGGTATTTCGAAATACCAACAGTATGATTTCCAGTGCTGTAAAAAACAAAACAAAAAACTAACCTTAACCATACACAAACACATACTCATTCAGGCACACACATGCATACAACCTGCAAGATACACACAGGCAGTGCACACTCACTCATTATGGTGATTTTATGCAGCCAATAACAGATTGATTTGTGAAGCGTTCACTGTGTTCTATGTGCTGTTGTCATGAGTCTTGGTCTCATGCTCTCCTCCTGCCTGATCACAACCACCTGCAGCCATCATGGGATAATGTCTCCTATGTACATATCACCTCACCTCTCTCTCTCTCTCTCTCTCTTCTCGTCTCTCTCTCTCTCTCTCTCTCTCTCTCCCTTCACTCACCTTCTCTTTCTCTCTTCCTCTCTCCATCCTTCTCCTCCTCTCTTTCTCCTTCTCTCATCCCTCCTTCCTCATCCCTCTTTCTTCCTCCATTCATCCCTCCACATTCCTTCCTTAGATGGTGTGATGGTTCTTCTGCCTCTCCTTTTATTTTCCCTCTTTCCACTCAAACCTGGTTATCTCTCTCTCACACACACACATTCCATTTATACCAGATGTCCCGTTCCTGTTGAAATGTTTGAAGCTGTACTAGTCCAGTCACAGTCTAAGTCTTTCTCTGCCCACAAGAATTCCTGCTGGCGTTCTGCTTTCTACCCAGAGAGATGAAACAGGCTGAGGCTGCTGGGCCAGCTGCTGGCGTTCTGCTTTCCTACCCAGAGAGATGAAACAGGCTGAGGCTGCTGGGCCAGCCTGCTGGCGTTCTGCTTTCTCCCAAGAGATGAAACAGGCTGAGGCTGCTGGGCCAGCCTGCTGGCGTTCTGCTTTCTACAGAGGATGAACAGGCTAGGCTGCGGGCCAGCCTGCTGGCGTTCTGCTCTACAGAGAGATGAAACAGGCTGAGGCTGCTGGGCAGCCTGCTGGCGTTCTGCTTTCTACAGAGAGATGAACAGGCTGAGGCTGCTGGGCCAGCCGCTGGCGTTCTGCTTTCTACCAGAGAGATGAAACAGGCTGAGGCTGCTGGGCCAGCTGCTGGCGTTCTGCTTTCTACCCAGAGATATGAAACAGGCTGAGGCTGCTGGGCCAGCCTGCTGGCTTTTGAAGCAGCTGCATATGGGTTCCCTCTGGGGCTGGTGAGGCGGTTGTTGTTGACTCGCGTTGAACCGTCACGGTCAGTAATTAGTAGTTTGGAAAGGAGGGCGGACGGTCTGTGTGTGTTAGACTTTGTGGAGGTCCCAGGCTCTGTGTGGTGGGAGAGGGAGGGATAAAGACAGAGCCAGAGAACTGTATTCCAATCGGTGCCGTCATCCTCAACGGGTCACAAAAACAACTTGGGAGGTCATACTGCTCTCTTAGCTGTGCTGGGGCCTTGAGTGGACGAAATTCTTTACATGGAGATATTTTCTAATCAGTGAATATTTCGAGGAGGATGAGGATGAGCTTTTAATAATTCAAACAGGGCCTGTGCGTTTATGTAGGGATATATTGTGCTGAGTCATCAATTCTGTCCTAAACCAACTCCCCTTTTGAATTCCTAAATCTCTCCCATCAGACTCCCTATTTTTAGCATTCCTCTGTCTCTCCCTCACTCCCCTGAATATTACACTCTCACTGTTCTGACCTGTCTCTCCTCTCACTCCCCTGAAATATTACACTCTTCACTGTTCTGAACCTGTCTCTCCCTCACTCCCCTGAAATTTACACTCTTCACTGTTCTGAACCTGTCTCTCCCTCACTCCCCTGAATATATTCACACTCTTCACTGTTCTGAACCTGTCTCTCTCTCCTCCCCTGAATATTACACTCTTTCACTGTTCTGAACCTGTCCTCTCCCCACTCCCTGAAATATTACACTCTTCCACTTTCTCTAAACCTGGTCTCTCTTCACTCCCCTGAAAAATATTAACACTCTTCACTGTTCTGAACCTGTCTCTCTCTCACTCCCCTGAAAATATTACACTCTTCAACTGTTCTGAACCTGTTCTCTCCCTCACTCCTCGAATATTACACTCTTCACTGTTCTGAACCTGTCTCTCTCCTCACTCCCCTGAAATATTACACTCTTCACTGTTCTGAACCTGTCTCTCCCTCACTCCCCTGAATATTACACTCTTCACTGTTCTGAACCTGTCTCTCCCTCACTTCCCCTGAAATATTACACTCTTCCGTTCTACCTGTCTCTCTCTCACTCCCTGAAATATTACCTCTCACTGTTCTGAACCTGTCTCTCCCATACTCCCCTGAAATATTACACTCTTCACTGTTCTAAACCTGTCCTCTCTCTCACTCCCTGAAATATTACACTCTCACTGTTCTAACCTGTCTCTCTTCACTCCCCTGAAATATTACACCTCTTCACTGTTCTGAACCTGTCTCTCTCTCACTCCCCTGAAATATTACACTCTTCACTGTTCTGAACCTGTCTCTCTCCTCACTCCCTGAAATATTACACTCTTCACTGTTCTGAGCCTGTCTCTCTCTCACTCCCCTGAAATATTACACTCTTCACTGTTCTGAACCTGTCTCTCTCTCTCACTCCCCTGAAATATTACACTCTTCACTGTTCTGAACCTGCCTCTCTCTCACTCCCTGAAATATTACACTCTTCACTGTTCTGAACCTGTCTCTCCCTCACTCCCCTGAAATATTACCCTTCACTGTTCTGAACCTGTCTCTCTTCACTAACTCTTACATAAACAACATCTCAAGGCAGGGAGGTGGAGGCCTTCAAAGACTCTTGTTGACAGTTCGTCAGTTGGGTCTCTGGTAAAGTGGGACCAGTCCATTGAGGGTTTACAGGGGATATGCCATAAACAGAATTACCCTTCGACCCCCCCCCCCCAGTCTAATTTAGAATGACCTGAGAGGATCACCTCTGAGTGGGGATCAAGCACATGAGTGCTGCCCCAAGGTGCTCTGTGTGTGTGTGTTCGTGTGCGCGTACGCGTGCGTGTTTGTGTGCGTGTGTGTGTGCTTATGTTCCTATTGTTGAGCTACAGAAACATGCACATGTATGTATGTAGGATCTTAATCTGATCACTCTTTTGTTGGTGAGAATTTTCCTTCAGAGGGAAGTGAGGCCGGGGGGCAAGGCATTCCTGGAGGGTATGGGTCAGGGACTGGGTCAGGGACCTGTCCTTTAGGGGGTTAGGGGTCAGGCAGGGACTGTCCTTTAGAGGGTAGGGGTCAGGGGACAGTCCTTTAGAGGGTAGGACTGTCCCTGCCTGACCCCTAAAGGAATGTCTCCTGTCTGACCCCTACCCTCTAAAGGACTGTCCCTGTCTGACCCCTACCCCTAAAGGACTGTCCCTGCCTGACCCCTACCCTCTAAAGGACTGTCCCTGCCTGACCCCTAAAAGAACAGTCCTACCTGACCCCTACCCCCTAAAGGACAATCCCTGCCTGACCCCTACCCTCTAAAGGAACAGCCCTGACCCCTACCCTCTAAAGGACTGTCCCTGACCCTACCTCTAAAGCGCCTTACTAAAGGACTTCCCTGACCCCTACCCTCTAAAGGACAGTCCCTGACCTACCCTCACGTCCTGACCCATCCCAGGAATGCCCTTGCCCCCGGCCTCACTTCCCTCTGACAGGATAGAGAGAGATCCCCTGGTTTCCCCTGGCTGGCTGTCACCATGGTGATCCTCTTTGTTCTTCTCACTTCTCTCCTTTATCCTCACTTGTCCTGGACTGGGCTACCCACAGCTAACAACAGCTATCGAAGTGTGTTTTACTCTTTTAGCATGCTAGCTCTCTGTGGGTGTTCTGTTAGCATGCTAGCTCTCTGTGGGGTTCTGTTAGCATGCTAGCTCTCTGTGGGTGTTCTGTTAGCATGCTAGCTTTCTGTGGGTGCTCTGTTAGCATGCTAGCTCTCTGTGGGTGCTCTGTTAGCATTCTAGCTCTCTGTGGGTGCTCGGTTAGCATGCTAGCTCTCTGTGGGTGCTCTGTTAGCATGCTAGCTCTCTGTGGGTGCTCTGTTAACATGCTAGCTCTCTGTGGGTGTGTGCGTGCATGCGTACGTGTGTGCCGTGTGTGTGTGTGTTGTAAATGCCCAGGCATGCGTGCGCACTCCCTGGTGTGTGTGTTTCTGTGTCAGGGTGTGGCTGTGGTTGAGCACCTACTCTCTGAACATCACCCCAATGACAGGTCCTATCAACACCCACACCCTCACCAACCCTAACACAATCCCCGGCCCCCACATCAGAGCCACCAGACAGACACTAACACAACACAATGCTAGTTGACAATAGGCGTCCATTGTGGCTCTGTAATGGTGTGTAAGTGATGAGCAGAGTTCAGCCGGCTGTCTCCTGGTTGGGCCATGCATCGCTGGCTGTGTTTAGGGCCAAATACTGCTTTGTTTCCTTGCACTCTCTTGGGCCTGGGCCTCCATTGTGGCTCTAATTGTGTTTAATAGTTACCCGACACAACACAGTGCTAGCTGACACTAGGCGTCCATTGTGGCTCTGTAAGTGTGTTTAATAGTTACGGACACAACACAGTGCTAGCTGACACTAGGTGTCCATTGTGGCTCTGTAAGTGTGTTTAATAGTTACCGGACACAAGCACAGTGCTAGCTGACACTAGGGTCCATTGTGGCTCTGTAAGTGTGTTTAATAGTTACCGGACACAACACAGTGCTATAGCTGACACATTGTGGCTCTGTAATGGCATGGCCGTCCATTTTCCAATGTTACAAAGCAGGGTGAAAGCTGAACAGGTAAATGCTATTGTAGACCATAAAAGTATTACGTTTTATTGGCTTGCCTGTTCAGCTTTTCAACACTGCTTTGTAACATTGTAAAATGGACGGCCATGCCATTACAGTGAACAATCGGCAATGTTTGTTTTGCTCTGTTGGTATGTTTTGAAGTGAACAGGTAGGCATCTCATTGGTTGGATGGTTTCTAAGGTGAGAAGCTAATTGAACGACAGATCTGACATAAACATGACGTCAGTCCATGGGGTTTTCTTCGTTTGGGTAAAAGTCTGTCTTCGTCATGTCCTCCGTCCTCTCTCTCTCCGTGACCCAGAAACTGATATGTGGTCAATTCACTAGTAGACCGAACGAAGGAGTGTCCTCCACTCCTCGATAGCCTCCTTTCTGGCGAGGAAGCACAAGTGTATCTTATCTGAGTCTGTGGCAGAAGAGTTTTGATATCTCCCCCCCTTTGAATCAGTTGATGTTATTGTTGGAAGAGAAAACCATGCACACGTTTAAAAACAATTTGCTACTCATAGTTTGATCTATAAAACTAACTTCATATGTTTGATCACTTTACACATTTATTTTGGAAACACCTAGAAACGTCATTTATTTTGGGATCAACCCTGGAAATTTCATTTATTTTGGATCCACCTCTGGAAATGCCATTTATTTTGGGATCCACCTCTGGAAATGCCATTTATTTTGGGATCCGTCCTGGAAACGTAATTTATTTTGGGATCCACCCCTAGAAACGTCATTTATTTTGGGATCCACCCCTGGAAACGTCATTTATTTTGGGATCAGCCCCTGAAAACATAATTTATTTTGGGATCCACCCCTGGAAACGTAATTTATTTTGGGATCCACCCCTGGAAACGTCATTTATTTTCGGATCCGCCCCTGAAAACGTAATTTATTTAGGGATCCGCCCCTGGAAACGTCATTTATTTTGGCAGCCTTTTAAATATACATAGAATATTCAAATATTCAACCAGAATCTCTAATCATCAGAAAATCTCTGAATATCAATGAGGACCGTTGTGTGATGTATGAATGTTCACCTTTTGTTGATGTGTCTGTGTGTCTTGTGTGTGTCTGTGTGTGCGTCTGTGTTTGTGTGCACGTGCGCGCGCGTGTGTGTGTGTGTGTGTGTGTGTAGTGGCAGTCCTGTACCCGTGTCCTCTATCTCCTCTCCTCTTCTCCTCCCCCTCTCCTGTCCTTTCTCTCTCGCTGTCTCTCTCTCTTTCTCTCTCTCTGGCAGGCAGCCGGTGATAATGACGCAGAGAGAAAAAAAGAAGGGAGAGAGARAGAAGGGGGAGAGAATGGAGGGAGGGAGGGAGAGAGAGAGAGAGCAGATGCTGTATGGAACAGATGAGGCCTAGATCTAGATGGTAGAATATAGCCTAACTAGCCTAACTGATGAAACAGAAGAGCAGGTATGTAGAGAGAGATGGAATGAGGGGAAAGAGGGCAAAATAAAGAGGCATRGTTTCACTCACACRGCGCTCTGTATGGCTATGTGACGTCATCAACACCCTGCGTCACTGAGTGTGTCATTGGACTCTGTGTSTGTCTGGGGCACAGSGCTAGTCAAGTAACAGAGTCACACACACAATGGGCATGTTTCAAACCAGACTTGACTCTCTGGCCTCTAGGGAAAGACGTGTGAGAGGGTCAGAGAGACGAGACACTGCATGGTACGGTATAGAACTTGTTTTTGTTTGGCACAGAATGGATGGATTTGTTCGTATGGGAATACATCACTGCTGCATAGACAGTGGCTAGTGTTGTTGTGATGAATGACGTTGTGTGTATGTATGTGTGTGCTGCTGACTTCCTGCTTCAGCCYTCAACCAGAGGGTCGGGATGCTCTGTTGTCATGGTGATGCGGGAAATGAGAAAACCGGGATTATGTGAATTTGTGCGCAGGCAGAAACGAAGAGAGAGAGAGTGAGAGAGAGGGAGGAGAGTGAGAGAGAAAGTGAGTTGAGAGAGAAGAGAGGGGGAGGAGAGAGGAGTGAGAGAGAGAGAGAGGGAGGAGAGCAGAAGTGGAGAGAAACTGGAGTACGAGGGACCGATGCTGAGGGAAGCTTATTGCTGTGTTTTCATCAGGGTTATTATCAGTGGTTCTGAACAAGACGTCTGCTGCTGCTGCTTCTGGGATACTGCGACCACACACACACACACTCGCTCTTACACATACACGCTTTCTCTAGCTCGTCCCTCTCTCTCTTGCTCACACACACACACACACACACTCGCTTGCTCTCGAACACACACACACACTCTATTGGCCTTGTCAGCATGGCCATGGACCGTGATGTCAACAGTGATGGTGGCGTGTGTGTGATGGTACAGTAGCTTTAGGACTGTGTTGACACACACATGACGAGCAGCACTTCCCAGGGGCCCAGCTGAGGGACACTACACAGGCCTGGCCAGGGGCCCTCCACGGCATGGTAAATACTCTGGGTTTACGTTTTAACCCCTACCACCYCCGACTATCTCTGCTAGCATGGATAACACTGTAGCAAGGAAAGAATGCTGAATAGTTTGACCACAGTGATTTGTGTTTATGACTTGAGTTCCTTTGAGAAGACAGGGCTGTGTGTTACTGTCTGTATGACGTGAAGGCTGAAGGGGAGGGATTCTGATTTGGGGAGATTTAGCTAATAGCTAGTTGTTTGTGTACATGTTCTTCACTGTTTGCATTGGTATTTGATGGAGATGCCTGTGTGGATAGAGATGACAGGACTGGTGTTTTGTAGCGGTGTGTAGAGGCTAGAAGGCGTGACTGATTGTTAGAGATATCTTGATACTGAATTGATTAAACTGCTGCCGTTGTGTGTGTGTGTGTGTGTGGGGGTGCTCAAGGTTGTATTTGTATACAGCGGCTATACACATTAGATGTCGACCGATTATGATTTTTCAACGCCGATACTGATACCGATTAATGGAGGACCAAAAAAAGTCGATACCGATTAAATCGGCCAATTTTTTAATATATATATATTTGTAATAATGACAATTACAACAATACTGAATGAACACTTTTATTTTAACTTAATATAATATATCAATAAAATCAATTTAGTCTCAAATAAATAATGAAACATGTTGAATTTGGTTTAAATAATGAAACAACAAAGTGTTGGAGAAGAAAGTAAAAGTGCAATATGTGCCATGTAAAAAAGCTAACGTTTAAGTTCCTTGCTCAGAACATGAGAACATGTGAAAGCTGGTGGTTCCTTTTATACATTATCATTAAGTCAATTGAGCAGAGCTCTTAATCCGACGACTCAAAATTGGAAATCTATACATTTATCCTGGTCCCCCCGGTGGAATTGAACCACAACCTGGCGTTGCAGCGCCACTGCTCTACAACTTACACCACACGTGACCATGAGACTTCAATAATTCCCAGTAAGAAGTTTAAGTTGATAGATATTTTAAATATAGGACTATTTCTCCTATACCATTTGTTGTCATATATCATTTGACGTATGAGTGTTCTTATTAGGGTCCACTATAGTATGCCAACCTTAATCTCGACTATAGCTGAAGTCATAACCAGCAAAAAAAATTAACACAGCGAAAGCTTGGGCAAGGCGCAGAATACTGTTTGAATATGAAGCTTAAAGCCTGCTGCTGCCTACCACCGCTCAGTCAGATCTCTATCAAAATATCCAATCATAACTTTTAAAAATATAAATAATGAAAACAGAAATACGATCCTTTATCATTAATATGTCGATCCAACAACTATCATTCGAAAGACAAATATGCTTTATTCTTCAGTGAAACGGAAACCTCCGTATTTTATCTAACCGTGGATCCCTTAAGTCAAATTTGCTACGAATTGCATCAACCTTCAATTAGTCATAATTTACAATCTGGAAAATTAATTACTTTCTTGTAGGAAAAATGTCTTCACTCAGTTCGCAATCGATCCAGGCGCCCAAACTGCCGCAGATCCCTGACGTCTCTTTGCCAACAGAACGCAAGGAATGACACATTTTCCTAGTATAATAAGAAATGCATGTTATATCAGGCAATATTAACTAAAATATGCAGTTAAAAAAGTATACTTGTCTGTATTGATTTTAAGAAAGCATTGAGTTTGTATGTAGGTATCACATGTTAACGACAGTCCTTTTCGCGAAGCGCTGTAATTCACACCCGTTGGCCAATAGCTTGATTCGAAAACTATAAACAGCACCGCATCATTATATGCAATAGGACAAGCTAGAATAAAACTACTAATATCATCAACCATGTGTAGTAACTAGTGATCTATGATTTAAGATTGATTGTTTTTTTAAGTACTTTTAATGCTAGGTAGGAACGTAGCTTGGCTCTTCTTGCACTCACGTCAATAAGTTCAGCCCGCCACGCAGTGTCCTCATGAGAGTGAATAATCGTCATAATCCCAAAAAAAAACAGATGATAAAACAAAAAAAAAGTGACGATACGAGTTTTGAAACAAAAATCGCCCCCCTAATAATCAGCGCCATGCCAATAAGCGGTCAAACCTAATAACATCATATCAATTTTAAAGTGTGTTAGTAGAGTTGTATCTGCTGAAACAATGGAGGAGGACAGACAGAGATTAGTGGGTCTGAATAAAATCCACAACCTTAAAGACAGATTGCTTAATGCTTGCCATACAGTTAACCATATCTCCTTAGCGTGGGTCATTTATCATGCCCTAATATTAAAGGAAACCAAGGAATATTGTTAGTGTCAGACAGGAAAATAATTCTTCCAGCTCAAATGTTTAGTTCCGGCTTCAAAAAGCATATACTGGAAGAAGTACAAAATACCACTCACAGAACCACGACACAGCAAAATAAAATGTTCTGAATTGCTGCTGTAATATTGAGGTTATGCTGTGCATTCTTCTCATTACACTGTGAATTTACTCCTTTCACAAGACAAAGGGACGGAACATCAAATCAAAGGCCACAGTAACCCAGAACCCCCTGAATCACAGCTGCAAGCTAGTGGCTGCTCTAGTTGCATGTCTATTGCGCTCTATGTCTGCTCTAGATGTCGCTGAAAATGCCGTCCTTGAGATCATCCGCCCGTAAATTCCTAGAAAGTGTCTGGTATGACTTGGATAGGCTGGATTTCCCATCAACTCGCCTGGTGTGTGTTGTCGGTTGAAAGTTTGGATCTCGCTCGCTGGAGAGCAGCCAGATCCCCCTTCATGCCCAGCAATCATGGTTACTGAGTACAAGAGAGGACAAGCCACTAGTAAACAGAATGTGTCTGTGTACATGGGACAAGAAGGTACAATGCGACTAGTAAACAGATGTGTCCTGGTTTACATAAGACAAAAGGACACCACTAGTAAACAGATTCCTGTGAACAGTGAACAAAGAGACAACCGACTAGTAAACAGATGTCCTGTCTGATACAGTGAAGTACTACAGAGAACAACGTACTATATAACAGATGTTCCTTCGATACATGGAAGACAAAAACAACACTAGTTAAAAATGTTCGCTGATAAGTTAAACAAGAGAGGACAACCGACTAGTAAACAATTGTGCCTGGTGATACATGAATGAGCAAGGAGAGGACAACGCCACAGTAAACAATTTCCTGGGTGATACGTGGAGAAAACGAGAGGACAACCACTAGTAAAACAGATGTCCTGGTTGATACAGTGAAACAAGAAGGACACCGACTAGTTATAACAATGTTCCTGTTATACAGTGAAGACAAAGAGGGACAAGCCACTAGTAAACAATGTCCTTGTGATTACAGTATAACCAAAGAGAGGACAATCCGACTAGTAAACAGACTGTGTCCTGTTTAATACAGTAAACAAGAGGACAAACCGTTATAGTATAACATATGTTCCTGGTATACATAAACAAGGAGAACAAACCGACTAGTAAACAGATGTGCCTCGTGATACAGTGAAACAAGAGAGACAATCCGACTATTGAAACAGATGTTCCTGGTATACATTGAGACAATGAGAGACACACGACTAGCTAACGATGGTCCTGTGTACAGTGAAACAACGAAGACAACGACTAGTAAACAAGTTTCCTGTTGATACAAAGTGGAGACAAGAGAGACAACCGACTAAGTAAAACAGATGTGTCTGGTTACATTTGGAGAAAGAGGATGACAACCCTAGTAACATATGTCCTGGTTGACAGTTTGAAACAATGAGGAGGACAAGCCACTTAGTAACAGATGGTGTCCCTGGTGGTATACAGTGAAGACAAAGAGACAAGCCTACTAGTAAACAGATGGTCCTTATAGCCAGTGGAAAAGAAGGGATCACACTAGTAAACAAGTGGGTTCCTGTATACAGTCGCAATACAAGAGGGAACAACCGACTAGTTAAACAGATGTGTCTGTCGTGATACAGTGGATGACAAAGCAGAGACAACCGACTAGTAATACAGATTGTGTACCTGTGAATACAGTCGAAGACAGAGAGGACAACCACTAGAACAGATGTTTTCCTGGTGAGACAAGTAGACAAAGAGAGGACAACCGACCTATAAACAGATGTTCCTGGATACGAGTGAAACAAGACAGAGGACAACCGACTAGTAAACAGATGTGTCCTGAGTGATAGAGTTAATGACAAGATGAGGACAACCGACTTAGATAAAACATGATGTGTCCTGGTGATTACAGTGAATGACAAGAGAGAACAACCGATAGTAAACAATGTTTCCTGCTGATACATGTAAACAATGAGATACAATCCGACTATTAAAAAGATGTGTCCTGTTATACAGTGAAGACAAGAGAGGACAACACTATAAAGTAAACACATTTGTCCTGGTTGATACAGTGAGACAAGATAGGACAAACCGACTCAGTAAACAGCATGGCGTCCTGTATACGAGTGAAGACAAGAAGGCACATCTAGTAACAGATGTTTTCCTTGTGATACAGTGAAGGACAAGAAGGACAACCGACTAGTAAACAGATGTTTCCTGTGATACAGTGAAGACAATGAGAACAACCGACTAGTTATACAGTATGTTCCTGGTGTTACATGAAGGACAGAGAGACAAACCGACTAGTAAACAGATTGTCCTGTATTACATGAAAAGGACAAGAGAGGACAGACGACTAGTAACAGATGTTTCCTGTGATACCAGTGAAACAAAGGAGAGACAACCGACTAGATAAACAGATCGTGTCCTGTGATTTACATTGGAGACAAATCAGAGGACAACCGATATAAACGATGTGTCCTGTATACAGTGAAGATCAGAGAGGCAACCGCCACTAATTAAAACAGATGCTGTCCTGGTGATCAGTGGAGACAAGAGAGGACAACCGACTTGTAAAACAATACACAAACCTAATGATTGAAATAGATCCTAAGTCTATAACACTGGTGAATTAATTTTTTAAATAAAAAACCATGACATTAGA
>NW_019945279.1:0-2414 GCF_002910315.2 Salvelinus sp. IW2-2015
TAATGATGAAGTCAAAGACTGAAAACAATGAATGGCCTCTATATGAATTGAATGTCTTGAGCTAGAGAGACTCGCTGTTGCAAGCATGATAGAGATCTTGACTCTGTTGCAACATGATGAGATTGACTTCCTGTTGGCAACATGACAGAGTCGTGACTCCTGTTGCACACTGATAGAGATCTGACTCCTGTTGCAGATGATAGAGATTGACTGCCTGTTGCAACGATGACAGAGATCTGACTGCCTAGTTGCAAACATGAGGACACTCGTGCAAGATAACTGACTCTTTCAACTGATGTGCACCCCTGTGATCAGCATCAGAGATCTGACTCCTATGCATGATGGCTATGCGTTGCACATGATAGAGATCTGACCCTGTTTGCCAACATGATGATCTACTTGGTGCAACAGAAGGTCTGACTCCTTTGCAACATGATAGAGATCTGACTCACCTGTTGCAGACATGATGAGATTGACTCCTGTATGCATCATGATAGAGATCTGATTCCTGTTGCAACATGACAGAGAGTCTGCCTCTGTATGCCAACATGATTAGAGATCTGGACTCCTGTTGCAACATGAACAATTAGCGTTTCTCTAGTTCAGTCCTTCTCAAATAGTGGGGCGCGCCCCCCTGGGGGGGCTCGGAGCGATGCCAGGGAGGGCGCGTGTGACCCCGGGGAACATGCTTTTTTTGCTGCAGGGAGTAGTTTTTTTTTGCACCGAACAAGAGCACACAACACAGAGCAAAAGATATGAAGTGCAGATAACAAACCCTTAAGAGACACCATGGAAAAATATTTAACAGGGATGAAAAGAAAGGCGGAGAGAGACGGAGATAATGAGACAAACGTAAGTCTCCCGAAAGCTAAGACGAGGAAATATGACGACGCGTATGTAGTGCTTGGCTTCACTGTGACTACGGTGGGAGAYGAGGAAAGACCGGTATGTTTACTGTGTCTCAAAATGTTGGCAGCGGACAGCATGAAGCCAAATAAATTAAGGCGTTACTTAAAGACATTACACCCCAATCACGCTGATAAGCCGCTTGAGTTTTTTCAGCGAAAACGTGCCGAATATTGTCTACAATCGTCCCGCTTTGTGAATGCTWCTTCAGTAAACCAGCGAGCACTGTTAGCATCATATAAGGTGGCGTACCAAATTGCTCAGTGCAACAAAAAAAACTCCATAGCAGAGGAGCGGATACTGCCAGCAGCAGTAGACATAGATTAGATATAGATTCTCTGTCATGCTGGATGACGCAAGTGCTGCAAAAATAAAAACTATGACTTCCTCATTTTGATTTTAAAAAATCAGCACAAATTGTTTTATTCATTTTTGTTTTATAGGTCAAAGTGTTTCATATATTGTGCTCCTGAGTTAATGTTGCTGATCAATTTGAATTTATTATTATTTATTGATTATATTAAATTTTTCAGTATCAAATGGTAAAAAAATTTATACCGTTTAAATAAGGCTTGATTATTTTTTTTTAATTTCAGGCAAATCGATGCACTTTAAATCTTTTCTGTTACAGACAAAAAAACAATGTTAATAAAGTTATTCTTTGTTGTAAGTTGATCTATATTTATTTTTCTTTAATGTTAATAAGGATACAATGTTATGCAGAGGTGTACTTATAACAATTTTATAGACAAATTATACTATTTACAGTCGCGGCGGAAAGTTGGGGGGAGCGAAATGTTTACTTCTTCCTAGGGGGGGGCGTAACAGAAAATAATTGAGAAGCACTGCTCTAGTTCATCTTGGCATTACAGCAGTTTGCCATGTAATAGCTCATATCTAGGGTTGCAAAATGACGCTAACTTTCCCAAAATKATATTGTTTTACAGAAATCCTGGTTGGAGGATTACAGATTTCTCTGCTTATTCCGATTCCGGGAATCTTCCAACCAGTATTTCACAAAAACCGGGGAATTTTGGTAAGGTTAGCRGAATGTTGCTACCCTGATCATATTAGCGTAATAACACACATCCCTGTCCCTCCAGTTCCTGCCGTGTAAACAGGACGTGTGTTCATCCTGTCTGAAGCCAGTCTATCCTATGGAGAAAATGACCCCAGTTTAGTGTCCACACAGACAGTTTAATACCACACAGACAGTTTATGACCACACAGACAGTTTAGTGACCAACACAGGAACAGTTTAGTGACCACACAGACAGTTTAGTGTCCACACAGACAGTTTAATAACCACACAGACAGTTTAGTGACAACACAGACAGTTTAGTGACACCACAGACAGTTTAGTGACCAACACAGACAGTTTAGTGTCCACATAGACAGTTTAGTGACCACACAGACAGTTTAGTGTCAACACAGACAGTTTAGTGACCACACAGACATTATGTCCACAAGACAGTTGTAATAACCACACAGGGACAGTGTAAATAACC
>NW_019945279.1:4777-10381 GCF_002910315.2 Salvelinus sp. IW2-2015
TCCGCTGAATCCTATATAATTATACAATAGTTTACAACAATGAATCTGTTGTCATAGCTTGCTATGAACACTTGTCAGACAGAAGCTCAGTGAGACACATGAGCCTCTAGGACTATATCCGTCACGCGTGCGCAAACCTTAAGTCATTATACGAACTCGTGCTGATGTCATCCATCTCTTCAACTCTGCACACCCGACTCACACATTAAGAAAGCATAACAACGCCAGCTGAATGTAACATTCAGCTCACCCACAATGTTTAGATGTGTGTGTGTGTGTGGCTTCTATGCATTCCATGCGCCCCATGCATATGGTTCCTTCTCAACTGGTAACGCGGAGCTTCGATCATCGTGAGTTACTACTGATGGCTTTTGCATCGTTTACCCGCATGTTCTCCTTGAAGCCGTTGTTAGGAGTGTTGAACCAGCGAACTACGACGAGGTTTGGCCACACCCAACACAAAGACCGCTGGCTGCAAGAGAACCAATGAGACGCCGGGTCTAACAGCCAGCTGATGTCATATAGAGCTCTCTGTTGTGAGTTTAGTGTCCACACAGACAGTTTAGTGTCCACACAGACAGTGCTACCACACAACAGTTTAGTGTCCACACAGACATAGTAGATGTTGCATCCACGACCCAGACCAGTTTAGTGACCACACAGACAGTTTAGTGACCACACAGCACAGTTTATGGACCAACAGACAGTTTAGGGTCCACACAGACAGTTTAGTGTCCACACAGACAGTTTAGTGTCCACACAGACAGTTTAGTGACCACACAGACAGTTTAGTGACCACACAGACAGTTAGTGCCACACAGGCAGTTTAGTGTCCACACAGACAGTTTAGTGCACACAGACAGTTTAGTGCCACACAGACAGTTTAGTGACCACACAGACAATTTAGTGTCCACACAGACAGTTTAGTGTCCACAGACATGCTATAACACAGACAGTTTAATACCACACAGACAGTTTTAGTGACCACACAGACAGGTTAGTGACCACACAGACAGTTTAGTGTCCCACACCCAGACAGTTTAGTACCACACAGACAATTTAGTTCACACAGACAGTTTAGTGTCCACACAAGACAGTGTAATAACCACACAGACAGTGTAATAACACACAGACAGTGTATAACCACACAGTGTAAATAAGCCACACAGACAGTAATAACCACACAGACAGTGTAATAACCACACAGACAGTTTTAGTGTCCACACAGACAGTTGTAATAACCACACCAGACAGTTATATAACCAGCACAGTGTAGATCAGATATGTGTTCACACAGACAGTGTAATAACCACCACAGACAGTTTATAACACAGACAGTGTGTAATAACCACACAGACAGGTAATAACCCACACAGGACAGTTTAGTGACCACACAATGACAGATTTAGTGTCCACACAGACACAGCGTTTAGTGTCCACACAGACAGTGTATAAGCCACACAGACAGTTATAACCACACAGACAGTTTAGTGACCACACAGACAGTTTAGTGTTCCACACAGTTAGGTCAGGTTCTAGTAACCCCCCACACAGACATTTAGTGTCCCACAGACAGTTTAGTGTTCACGCTCAGACAGACTATGACTGTAATACCACACAGACAGTTTATAACAAACACAGACAGTTGAGTGTCCAACACACAGTGTAATACCCACACAGGCAGTTGATGTCCACACAGACAGTGTAATAACCACACAGATAGTTGAGTGTCCACACAGACAGTGTGATAACCACACAGACAGTTGAGTGACCACCACACACAGGATAGACACACAGACAGGTGTATAACCACACAGTGTAATAACCACACGACAGTTAATAACACACAGACAGTGTAATAACCACACAGACAGTTGAGTGTCCACAGCAGACAGTGTAATACCACACAGGACAGTGTAATAACCACACAGACAGTGTTAATAACCACACAGATAGTTGGAGTGTCCACACAGACAGTGTAAGAATGTCCACAACAGACAGTTTAATGTAAAGCCACGCAGCAGTGTAATAACACAGACATTTTAGTGACAACACAGACTGTTTATACCACACAGTACAGTTTAGTGACCATCGTAATAACCACCAGGACAGTTTTTAGTGCGGACTATTAGCAACTAACAGGGCTTTTGTATTGACCACACAGAACAGTTTGTTGACAACGCAGACAGGCAAGTGTTAAAAACCGAACCACGACAAGCACTATCAAGGTGTTGACAACACAGACAGTGTAATAACCACACAGACACAGTTCAAGGTGTTTATCTATCATTTAACGAGTGTAAGGTAGTAACTGTTTAAAGGGACAGTTCCAGTTTTATGGAGAGGAAAACTGGTGAAAGTGTTTTGTTTTGTGTGTTCTCAGCTGACGTGGTGACCATGACGACACTGAATCACAGCATCTTTGGAGTCGCCTGGGTTGTGTACTCGAATGTACATACTGTACACACTGAGTCGCTGAATGTACATACTGTACACACTGAGTCGCTGAATGTACATTCTGTACACACTGAGTCGCTGAATGTACATTCTGTACACACTGAGTCGCTTGACAGTAATCAGCATCAGAGTCCACTTTATGGACACAATTACAGAGAAATTACATGATGTTTTATTTCACTCCTGATTCTGATTTCATCTTTTCCATATCAGCAAAATATTGGGAATTTTGGCATCTTATTAGTATCCCCATTAGCTGTTGCGAAAGCAGTAGTTTAACTAGGTCTTTCTTTGCAGCAATCACACGACTGGACAATAATCAAGATAAGACAGAAGTAGAGCCTGCAGGACTTGCTTTTTGGAGTGCGGTGTCAAAAAAGCAGAGCATCTCTTTGTTACGGACAGACCTCTCCCCATTGATTCTATATGTTTTGACCATGACAGTTTACAATCTAAGTCAACAATCTAATCTCCTCAACTTGTTCAACAGCCACATCATTCATTACCAGGTCTAGAGCTTAGGGAATGATTTCTACCAAATACAATGCTCTTAGTTTTACAACTGGACAATAATCAAGATTAGACAAAACTAGAGCCTGCAGAACTTTTTGCAGTGTGGTGTCAAAAAAGCAGAGCATCTCTTTACTACAGACAGACCGCTCCTAATCTTTACAATCATTGAATGTATATGTTTTGACCATGACAGTTTACAATCTAAGGAAACGACAAGTAATTTAGTCCCCTCAACTTGTTCAACAGCCACACCATTCATTACCAGATACAGCTGAGGTCTAGAACTTAGGGAATGATTTGTACCAAATACAATGCCCTTAGTTTTAGAGATGTTCAGGACCAGTTTATTACTGGCCACCCATTCTAAAACAGACTGCAACTCTTTGTTAAGGTTTTCAGTGACTTCATTAGCTGTGGTTGAATCATGTGTATATGGTTGAATCATCAGCATACATGGACACACATGCTTTGTTTAATGCCAGTAGTAGGTCATTGGTAAAAATTGAAAAGAGTAGAGGGCCTAGAATGCTGCCCTGAGGTACACCACACTTTTTATGTTTGACATTAGAGAAGCTTCCATTAAAGAAAACCACCTGAGTTCTATTAAATAGATAGCTCTGACTCCACAATATGGCAGAGGTTGAAAAGCCATAACACATACGTTTTTTCAACAAAAGGTTCATGTCAAATGTCAATAATAATAATAATAATGATAATAATGTCAAAGGCTGCACTGAAATCTAACAGTACAGCTCCCACAATCTTCTTATCAATTTCTTTCAGCCAATCATCAGTCATTTGTGTCAGTGCAGTACATGTTGAGTGCCCTTCTCTATAAGCATGCTGAAAGTCTGTTGTTAATCTGTTTACAGAGAAAGAGCATTGTATTTGGTGAAAAACCATTGTTCCAACAGTTTGCTAAGAGCTGATAGGCCTGCTGTTAGAACCAGTAACCAATATCTTTGGCTTCCCTCCAGGCCTGAGGACAAACACCTTCCTCTCGTCTCAAATTAAAGATATGACAGATAGGAGTGGCTAAAGAGTCAGATTAAAGATATGACAGATAGGAGTGGCTATAGAGTCAGATTAAAGATATGACAGATAGGAATGGCTATAGAGTCAGCCACCATCCTCAGTAGCTGTCCATCTAAGTTGTCAATGTCAGGAGGTTTGTCATTATTGATCGATAACAATAATTTTTCCACCTCTTCCACACTAACTTTACAAAATTCAAACTTGCAATGGTTTTCTTTCTTTAAATTTTTTTTTTATACATGAATATAAAGGCTCACTGTTTGTTGTTGGCATTTTCTGCCTAAGTTTGCCCACTTTGACTGTGAAGTAATCATTAAAATAATTGGCAACATCAATTGGTTTTGTGATGAATAAGCCATCTGAYTCGATGAAAGATGGAGTTGAATTTGTCTTTCKGCCYATAATTTCATTTACAGTACTCCAAAGTTTTTTCCCACCATTCTTTATAACATTGATCTTGGGGTTGGAAATTAAGCTGTGATTTATGAAAACAACATGCTGGTGTTGTAACTTTTATTTCTCTTTTACTTAGAAATGTTCACCGATATCAAAAYGTTTTTTGTGATGATGTTTTTTTGTGATGTAAATAATGCATTATGTCATGTCATTAATTTCATAATTCAATTAATATTTTTTTCTTCGAAAATGTCWCTCAAACAATGAAGTTTGAGATCTGAATAACAATCAATTATCTTTATTGTTCATTTAGTATATCTACACTATATCTACACTATAGATACACTATATCTACACTAAGTATGTGGACACTCCTTCAAATTAGTGTATTCGGTTATTTCAGCCACACCCATTGCTGACAGGTGTATAAAACCAAGTGTGATTAGTGTGGAAGAACTTGACTGGCCTGCACAGAGCCCTGACCTCAACCCCATCGAACACCTTTGGGATGAATTGTAACTGTGACTGCGAGCCAGGCCTAATCGCCCAACATCAATGGCCGACCTCACTAATGCTCTTGTGGCTGAATTGAGCAAGTCCCAGCAGCAATGTTCCAACATCTAGTGGAAAGCCTTCCCAGAAGAGTGGAGGCTGTTATAGCAGCAATGTTCCAACATCTAGTGGGAAGCCTTCCCAGAAGAGTGGAGGCTGTTATAGCAGCAATGTTCTAACATCTAGTGGAAAGCCTTCCCAGAAGAGTGGAGGCTGTTATAGCAGCAATGTTCCTACATCTAGTGGAAAGCCTTCCCAGAAAGGTGGAGGCTGTTATAGCAGCAATGTTCCAACATCTAGTGGAAAGCCTTCCCAGAAGAGTGGAGGCTGTTATAGCAGCAATGTTCCAACATCTAGTGGAAAGCCTTCCCAGAAGAGTTGAGGCTTTATGAAGCGAAGGGGGACCAACTACATATGAATGACCATGATTTTGAATGAGATGAGCAGGTGTCCACATACCTTTGGTGATGTAGTGTACTTGATATTTAATCAAGATAATCACATGTTGTAAAGCTCAAGCTGAAGTAATAAACATTGACATTTTTGCGATCATCGTTTTTCAGTTTCTCCTTTAAATGGCTAGATCCATGTTGATGATTCAATTGTCAGGAGTTCTAGAATCAAAACATTAGAGTACTAATCTCTTCTTTT
>NW_019945279.1:15097-18665 GCF_002910315.2 Salvelinus sp. IW2-2015
TAGCAGCAATGTTCCAACATCTAGTGGAAAGCCTTCCCAGAAGAGTGGAGGCTGTTATAGCAGCAATGTTCCAACATCTAGTGGAAAGCCTTCCCAGAAGAGTGGAGGCTGTTATAAAAGCGAAGGGGGGACCAACTACATATGAATGACCATGATTTTGAATGAGATGTTCGACGAGCAGGTGTCCACATACTTTTGGTGATGTAGTGTACTTGATATTTATACCTAAGATAATAGATCAAGACAATCACATGTTGTAAAGCTCAAGCTGAAGTAATAAACATTGACATTTTTGTGATCGTCGTTTTTCAGTTTTCTCCTTTAAATGGCTGAGTCCATGTTGATGATTCAACTTGTCAGGAGTTCTAGAATCAAAACATTAGAGTACTAATATGTACAATATATATAATATAAGTATTAAACTTGATCCACATTTCTTGATCCACAACAATTAAATATGTTGATATCAATACAGTTAAAATGCTTATATTTTCATCCTCCTATGAAGTATCTATCRTTACTGTTGTCTCAAACAATAACATCCATCCACCYTCCCAACCACCCACCCCAACCACCCATTTGGCATGGATCTGGGGAACCATGCCAAATCTTTTCAGTYTCCTGAGGGGGAAAAGGTTTTGTCGTGCCCTCTTCACAACTGTCTTGGTRTGYTTGGACCATGATAGTTTGTTGGTGATGTGGACACYAAGGAWCTTGAAACTCTCSAMCCGCTCCATTACAGCCCCGTCGATGTTAATGGGGGCCTGTTYGGCCMKCCTTTTCCTCTAGTSCAYGATCAGCTCCTTTGTCTTSCTCACRTTGAGGGAGAGGTTGTTGTCCTGGCACCACACTGCCAGTTCTCTGACCTCCTCCCTATAGGCCGTCTCATCATTGTCGGTGATCAGCCCTACCACTGTTGTGTCGTCAGCAAACTTAATGATGGTGTTGGAGTTGTGTTTGGCCACGCAGTCGTGGGTGAACAGGGAATACAGGAGGGGACTGAGCACGCWCYCCWGAGRGGCCCMMGTGTTRAGGATMAGCGWGGCRGATGTGTTGTTGCCTACTCTTACCACCTGGGGGCGGCCCGTCAGGAAGTCCAGGATGCAGTTGCAGAGGGAGGTGTTTAGTCCCAGAGTCCTTAGCTTAGTGATGAGCTTYGWGWGCACTATGGTGTTGAACTCTGAGCTGTAATCAATGAACAGCATTCTCACATAGGTGTTCCTTTTGTCCAGGTGAGAAAGGACAGTGTGGAGTGCAATAGAGATCGCATCATYTGTGGATCTGTTGGGGCGGTATGCAAATTGGAGTGGGTCTAGGGTGTCCCTAAGGATGCTGTTGATGTGAGCCATGACCAGCCTTTCAAAGCATGTAATGGCTACTGACGTGAGTGCCACGGGGCGGTAATGATTTAGGCAGGTTACCTTCGCTTCCCTGGGCACAGGGACCATGGTGGTCTGCTTGAAACATGTAGGTATTACAGACTCGGCCAGGGAGAGGTTGAAAATGTCAGTGAAGACAATTGACAGTTGATCTGTGCATGCTTTGAATACACTCCTGTAATCCTTTCTGGCCCCGCGGCTTTGTGAATGTTACCTGTTCAAAGATTTGTCACATCGGCTACCGAGACGTTATCACACAGTCATGCAGAACAGCTGGCTTCTTGTGATGCTTCCAGTTTGCTCCTCGAAGCGAGCATAGAAGCATTTAGCTCGTCTGGTAGGCTCGCGTCACTGGGCAGCTCGTCTCGGTTTCCCTTTGTAATCCCTAATAGTTTTCAAGCCCTCGCACATCCGACGAGCTTCAGACCTATGTAGTAGATTCAATCTTAATCCTGTATTACAGTGTTGCTTGTTTGAGGTTATCTTAGGCACAGCGAGATTTTTATAGCGTCCGGATTTAGGTCCCGCTCCTGAAAGCGGCAGCTCTAGCCTTAGCTCAATGCGCATGTTGCCTGTTCCATGGCTTCTGGTTGGCATATTATACAGTCACATGGTATGACGCGTCGATCACTTACTGATGAAGCGAGACTAGAGTGTGACTCCTTAATGCAACAGTATGAATCTCGGAAATATCCATCTGTGCTAGCAAAACGGTCTTAGTTTGTGCCGCATCCGTCGTCATCTGACCATCCTATTGAGCAGACACTGGTACTTCCCATTAGCTTTTGCTTGTAAGCGAATCAGAAGATATAATTATGATCAAATTTCCCAAATGGAGGCGAGGGAGGCTTTGTAGCATCTTGTGTGTGGAGTTAAAGGGTCTAGGAATTTTCTCTGGTTGCACATGTGACATGCTGATAAAAATTTGGTAAAACTGATTTAAGTTTGCCTGCATTAAAGTCCCCGGCCACTAGGAGCGCCGCTTCTGGGTGAGCATTTTCTTTGCTAATAGAGTTGGTTGAGTGCGGTCTTAGTGCCAGCTTCGTTTTGTGGTGGTAAATAGACGGCTACGAATAATATAGATGAGAACTCTCTTGGTAGATAGTGTGGTCTACAGCTTATCATGAGGTACTCTACCTAAGGCGAGCAATATCTCGAGACTTCTTTAATATTATACATCGCACACCAGCTGTTATTGACAAAAAGACACACACCCCCACCCCTCGTCTTACCAGAGGTAGCGTCTCTGTCCTGCCGGTGCATGCAAAATCATGCCAGCTCTATATTGTCCGTATCGTCGTTCAGCCACGTCTCGGTGAAACATAAGATGTTACAGTTTTTAATGTCCCGTTGGTTAATCTTAATCGTAGGTCATCAATTTTATTTTCCAATGATTGCACGTCAGCAAGAAGATGGCAGTGGCAGTTTACTCCCTCACCTACGGATTCTCAGAAGGCTGCCCGATCTGCGACCCCTTTTCCGGCGTCTTTTCTTCACGCAAAAGGCGTGGATCTGGTCTTGTTCCAGTGAAAGCAGGACATCCTTCTCGTCGGACTCGTTAAAAGGAAAAAGTTTCTTCAAGTCCGCGGTGAGTAATCGCTGTTCTGATGTCCAGAAGTTATTTTTGGTCATAAGAGACAGTAGCAGCAACATTATGTACACAATAAATTTAAAAATAAGTTACACAAAACTTTTTAAAAAATAGCACAATTGGTTGGGAGAATGTAAAATGTCAGCCATGTTCTTCGGTGCAATCTTTATTTTGATGTGTTTAGCACTTTTTTGGTTACTACATGATTCCATATGCGTTATTTCATAGTTTTGAAGTCTTCACTATTATTCTACAATGTAGAAATAATTAAAAAATAAAGAAAAACCCTGGAATGAGTAGGTGTGTCCAAACATTTGACTGGTACTGTACATACCTCACCAGACACACCAGTATGGGTTTCTTAATGGTACCCAAACCAAAAACAGATTTAATGTGTCGCTCAGTTATGTATAGAGTCATGTCATCATGGAATGACCTGCTACCAGAGGTTACTCAGTTATGTATAGAGTCATGTCATCATGGAATGACCTGCTACCAGAGTAACTGTAGGTTACTCAGGTAGGTATAGACTGGTACTGTAGGTTACTCAGGTAGGTATAGACTGGTACTGTAGGTTACTCAGGTATGTATAGACTGG
>NW_019945279.1:20251-21664 GCF_002910315.2 Salvelinus sp. IW2-2015
TGCTTTAGCAGTATCAAAAGCTACCTTACAATCAGGGGACCGCTCAAACGATCTTGCCGGACTGAGCAAATCAGTCAATGGAGCAACTACCACAGAGAAGTTTTTACAGAAACTATGGTAGTAGCCAACCATCCCTAAACCATCCCTAAACCATCCCTAAACTATCGCTAAAAAGCGGCGTAGCTCTCGTCTGGTGGTAGGTGCGGGGAATGCAGTTATAGCCAAGACCTTGGCATCAACAGGGCGCACCTGTCCATGGCCGACCTCTTCTCCGAGATCGGTAACAGTAGTCTTCCCAAACTCACACTTTGCCAAGTTCAGGGTTAAAGAAGCAGCTGCCAAACGTTCACATACGTTTGGAATGATCTGTTATCAGAGTAACTGTAGGTTACTCAGGTAGGTATAGACTGGTACTGTAGGTTACTCAGTTATGTATAGACTGGTACTACTCTAAGGTTACTCAGGTATGTATAGACTGGTACTGTAGGTTACTCAGTTTGTATAGACTGGTACTGTAGGTTACTCAGGTAGGTAATAGACTGGTACTTAGGTTACTCAGGTTATGTATAGACTGGTACTCGTAGTTACTCAGGTATTATAGACTGGTACTGTAGGTTACTCAGGTATGTATAGACTGGTACTGTAGGTTACTCAGGTATGTATAGACTGGTACTGTAGTTACTCAGGTAGGTATAGACTGGTACTGTAGGTACTCAGGTATGTATAGACTGGTACTTAGGTTACTCAGGTAGGTATAGCACTGGTACTGTAGGTTACTCAGGTATGTATAGACTGGTACTGTAGGTTACTCAGGTATGTATAGACTGGTACTGTAGGTTTACTCAGGTATGTATAGACTGGTACTGTAGGTTACTCAGGTATGTATAGACTGGTATCTAGGTTACTCAGGTATGTATAGACTGGTACTGTAGGTTACTCAGGTAGGTATAGACTGGTACTGTAGGTTTACTCAGTTATGTATAGACTGGTACTTAGGTTACTCTTATGTATAGACTGGTACTGTAGGTTACTCAGGTATGTATAGACTGGTACTGTGGTATCCAGGTATGTATAGACTGGTACTGTAGGTTACTCAGAGGTATGTATAGACTGGTACTGTAGGTTATCAGGTATGTATAGACTGGTACTGTAGGTTTACTCAGGTAGGTATTAGACTGGTACTTAGGTTACTCAGTTTGTATAGACTGGTACTGTAGGTTACTCAGGTAGGTATAGACTGGTACTGTAGGTTACCAGGTATGTATAGACTGGTACTGTAGGTTACTCAGGTATGTATAGACTGTACTGTAGGTTACTCAGGTAGGTATATGACTGGTACTGTGGTTACTCAGGTAATGTATAGACTGGTAACTGTGGTTACTCATTATGTATAGACTGGTACTGTAGGTTCTA
>NW_019945279.1:23830-29477 GCF_002910315.2 Salvelinus sp. IW2-2015
GTTACTCAGGTATGTATAGAGCTGGTACTGTAGGTTACTCAGTTATGTATAGACTGGTACTGTAGGTTACTCAGGTATGTATAGACTGGTACTGTAGGTTACTCAGTTATGTATAGACTGGTACTGTAGAGTTACTCAGGTTGTATAGACTGGTACTGTAGGTTACTCAGTTATGTATAGACTGGTACTGTTAGGTTATCAGGTATGTATAGACTGGTACCTGTAGTTACTCAGTTATGTATAGACTGGTACTGTAGGTTACTCAGGTATGTATAGACTGGTACTGTAGGTTACTCAGGTATGTATAGACTGGTACTGTAGGTTACTCAGGTAAAACAGGTTTAGATTTAAACCCATGATGTATCACAGAGCCTCTCTTCTTTCTAAAGCTCTAATTTAACTGTACTGGATATAACAATATGAAAATGTATATATGAATAGTGTGGAAATAGTATTGGTGTCTCTTGGTGTCTTTCCAAAATATTACTCTTATTTTATAGCATCACTACTCTGGACGGTTCTGACTTAGAATATGTGGACAACTGCAAATACCTAGGTGTCTGGTTAGACTGTAAAATCTCTTTCCAGACTCACATTAAGCATCTCCAATCCAAAATTAAATATAGAATCGGCTTTCTATTTCACAACAAAGCCTCCTTCACTCATTCCGCCAAACACACCCTCGTAAAACTGACCATCCTACCGATCCTCAACTTCGGCGATGTCATTTACAAAATAGCCTCCAACACTCTACTCAGCAAATTGGATGTAGTCTATCACAGTGCCATCCGTTTTGTCACCAAAGCCCCATATACTACCCACCACTGCAACCTGTATGCTCTCGTTGGCTGGCCCCCGCTTCATACTCGTTGCCAAACCCACTGTCTCCAGGACATCTATAAGCCTTTGCTAGGTAAAGCCCCGCCTTATCTCAGCTCACTGGTCACCATAGCAACACCCAACCGTAGCACGAGCTCCATCAGGTATATCTCACTGGTCATCACCAAAGCCAACACCTCCTTTGGCCGCCTTTCCTTCCAGTTCTCTGCTGCCAATGCCTGGAACGAATTGCAAAAATCTCTGAAGCTGGAGATTTTTAACTTTAAGTAGTAGAGTGGTAGTACTGGGAGGGTGGTAGTAGAGTGTTAGTACTGGGAGGGTACAGGTAGTAGAGTGGTAGTAATGGGAGGGTAGTAGTAGAGTGGTAGTACTGGGAGGGTAGTAGTATTAGGGAGGTAGTACTGGGAGGGTAGTAGTAGAGTGTTAGTACTGGGAGGGTAGTAGTAGAGTGGTAGTACTGGGAGGGTAGTAGTATTAGAGTGGTAGTACTGGGAGGGTAGTAGTAGAGTGTTAGTATGGGAGGGTAATAGTAGAGTGTTACGTAGTGTGAGGGTACAGGTAGTAGAGTGGTAGTAATGGGAGGGTAGTAGTAGAGTGGTAGTAATGGGAGGGTGGAAGTAGAGTGTTAGTACTGGGAGGGTAAGTAGTAGAGTGTTAGTACTGGGAGGGTAGTAGTAGAGTGGTAGTACTGGGCAGGGTAGTAGTAGAGTGTTAGTACTGGGAGGGTAGTAGTAGAGTGTAGTAATGGAGGTGTAAGGAGTGGTATAACTGGGGGGTAGTAGTAGGGTAGTACTGGGAGGGTAGTAGTAGAGTGTATAGTATGGGAGGGAGTAGTAGTAGAGTGGTAGTACTGGGAGGGTAGAGTAGTAGTAGAGTGGTAGTATGGGAGGGTAGTAGTAGATTGGTAGTAATGGGCAGGGTGGAAGTAGAGTGTTAGTACTGGGAGGTAGTAGTAGAGTGTTAGTAACTGGGAGGGTAGTAAGTAGAGTGGGTAGTAATGGGAGGGTGGAAGTAGAGTGGTAGTACTGGGAAGGGTAGTAGTAGAGTGGTAGTAACTGGGAGGGTAGTAGTAGAGTGGTAGTACTGGGAGGGTACAGGTAGTAGAGTGGTAGTAATGGGAGGTAGTAGTAGAGTGGTAGTACTGGGAGGGTACAGGTAGTAGAGTGGTAGTAAATGGGAGGGTAGTAGTAGAGTGGTAGTAATAATGGGAGGGTGGAAGTAGAGTGTTAGTACTGGGAGGGTACAGGTAGTAGAGTGTTAGTACTGGGAGGTAGTAGTAGAAGTGGTAGTAATGGGAGGGTGGAAGTAGAGTGGTAGTATGGGAGGGTAGTAGTAGAGTGGTAGTACTGGGAGGGTTAGTAGTAATTTTAGAGTGGTAGTACTGGGAGGGTAGTAGTAATTAGAGTGGTAGTACTTGGGAGGGTACTAAGGTAGTTAGAGTGGTAGTAATGGGAGGGTAGTAGTAGAGTGGTAGTAATGGGAGGGTGGAAAGTAGAGTGGTAGTAACTGGAGGTAGTAGTATTTAGAGTGGTAGTATGGGAGGGTAGTAGTATTAGAGTGGTAGTATGGGAGGGTAGTAGTAGAGTGGTAGTACTGGGAGGGTAGTAGTATTAGAATGGTAGTACTGGGAGGGTGGAAGTAGAGTGGTAGTACTGGGAGGTAATGGTAGTAGAGTGGTATAATGGGAGGGTAGTAGAATTAGAGTGGGTAGTACTGGGAGGGTAGTAGTATTAGAGTGTAGTACTGGGAGGGTAGTAGTAGAGTGTTAGTACTGGAGGGTAGTAGTAGAGTATACCACTCTACATACTCTACTCCAGTATACACTCTAATACTACTACCTCCCAGTACTACCACTCTAAATACTATACCCTCCCATTACTAATACTTCTAATACTACCCTCCAGTACTACCACTACAACTAACCACTTCCCAGTACTAATACTCTACTACTAACCTCCCAGTACTAATACTCTACTACTACCCTCCAGTACTACATCTACTACTCCTCCCATCACTACCAATGTACTATTACCCTCCCAGTACTACACTCTACTCTACCTCCCAGTACTACACTCTACTACTACTCTCACAGTACAACACTCTACTACTACTATCATCCCAGTACTAACACTCTACTACTACTACCCTCCAAGTACTACCTCTACTACTACTTACCTCACAGTCTAACCTCTACTTACTACTACCTCCAGTACTACCACTCTAATACTACTACCTCCGCAGTACTACCCACTCTAACTACTAGCTACATCTCCAGTACTACCACTCCTAAATACTACTACCCTCCAGTACTACCACTCTAATACTACTACCTCCCAGTACTACCACTCTATCTACTACTACCTCCCAGTACTTACACTCTAATACTACTACCCTCCAGTACTACCACTCTACTACTTAATACCTCTCAGTACTACCACTGCTAATACTACTACCTCTTCCCATACACTACTCAGTATACCACTCTAAATACTACTACCTCTCCCAGTAACGACTCCATCTATACCCTCACATTACTACACTCTAATCATACTAGCCTATTCTACTCTCCCAGTACTACCACTCTAATACTACTTACCTCCAGTACTACACTCTAATACTACTACCCTCTCCAGTACTAACATCTACTACTACCCCTCCCAGTAACATCTAATATCACCCCCTCCGTACTACTGTAAATCCTCCAGTACTACCACTCTAGCTACTACTACCTCACCAGTACTAACCACTACTACCCACTACTACACTCTACTCTCCTCACAGTACTAAGACTCTTTCTCTCCAGCATTATTTTCCTTTCAGTATCTTCCAAAGTTGTTTCAGCTTCGTCCTCCAAGGTGGTTTCTGACGTTTCTAATGGGTGGTTGGAGGTTAAGAGAGCTACATCTCTAACGGAAAGAGGTGTCCACACACTTCAGGCCCCGACATCAAATTCCTTTTAAAGTCGGCCACAGCCAGATCCCCCTGGACTCAGTTATCTTTGAATACTAATGATGATGATTGGATGATGGTTGGATGAGCTGAGAGCTGGGGGGGGGGGGGGGGGTAGAGAGAGCGGAAAGTAGTGGAGCGTAGCCGAGCCCCTCCTGAGAAAGCTTTTAAAGCCCATATAGAGGACATTCACTTCCACTGATAAGACTGTTGTGCCCATGAAGCCAGATGACCTCATAGGAGAATGTATGAGCCATAGTGAATGTATGAAGAGTGAACATATGAGACACATCTAAATTTTTAATGAGCGGACAGGGAATGTATGTAAGTTCTGGAACCACTGTGGTTCTCTATCATTCTGGAACACTGTGGTTCTCTATCATTCTGGAACACTGTGGTTCTCTGTCATTCTGGAACACTGTAGTTCTCTAACATTCTGGAAAACTGTGGTTCTCTGTCATTCTGGAATCAATGTGGTTCCTCTGTCATTCTGGACAATGTGGTTTTCTGTCATTCTGGAACACTGTGGTTCTCTAACATTCTGGAACAGGTGGTTCTCTGTCATTCTGGAACACTGTAAGTTTCTCTAACATTCTGGAACACTGTGGTTTCTGTCATTCTGGAACAATGTGGTTTCTGTCATTTTCTGGAACACTGTGGTGTTACTTTCTGGAACACTGTGGTTTATCTGTCTTCTGGAACACTGTGGTTCTTTATCATTCTGGAACACTGTGGTTATCTGTACATTTGGAACAATTGGTTCTTTAATGCATTCTGGACACTGTGGTTCTCTGTATTCTGGAATGTGGTTCTCTGTCATTCTGGAAACTGTTGATTCTCTATCATTTCTGGAACCTGTGGTTCTCTTAACATTCTGGAACACGGTGGTTCTCTGTCATTCTGGAAACTTGTAGTTTCTTAACATGTCTGGAAAACTGTGGTTTCTGCTGTCATTCTGGAACAATGTGGTTCTCTGTCATTCTGGACACTGTGGGGTTCTCTCTGTCATATCTTGGAACAATGGTGGTTTTTGCTGTCATTCTGGAACACTGTGGTGTAGCTTCTGGAACACTGTGGTTATCTGTCATTCTGGACACTGTGGTTCTTTATCATCTGGAACACTGTGGTTATCTGTCATTCTGGAACAATGTGGTTCTCTGTTCATTCTGGAACACTGTGGTTCTCTGTCAATCTGGACAATGGTTGGTTCTCTGTCATTCTGGAACACTGTGGTTTTTATCATTCTGGACACTGTGGTTATCTGTCATTCCTGGAACACTGTGGTTCTCTGTCATTCTGGAAACTGTGGTTGTGGTTCTGAAACTGTGGGTTCTTGTCATTCTGGAATACACTGTGGTTCTGGAACACTGTGGTTCTCTGTCATATTGTGATAAGCTGTGGTTTCTGTCATTCCTGGAAAGCATGTGGTTCTCTATCGTTCTGGAACACTGTGTGGTGGTTTCTGGAAAACTGGGATTCTCTGTCATTCTGAACACTGTGGTTCTATGTCATTCTGGAACACTGTGGTTATTTATCCATTCTGGAACACTGTGGTTTTCTGTCATTCTGGAACACAGTGTGTGGTTCTGAAAGACTGTGGTTCTCTAACATTCTGGAACACTGGTGTGTTGTTCTGGAACACTGTGGTTCTCTGTCATTCTGGAACACTGTGGTTCTCTGTCATTCTGGAACACGTGGTTCGTCTGTCATTCTGGAACACTGTGGTTTCTCTGTCCATTCTGGAACACTGTGGTTCTTTATGCATTCTGGAAACTGTGGGTTATCTGTCTATACTGGAACAAGGTGGTTCTCTGTCATTCTGGAACACGTGTGTGGTTCTGGAACACTGTGGTTTTCT
>NW_019945279.1:29783-41340 GCF_002910315.2 Salvelinus sp. IW2-2015
GTCATTCTGGAACACTGTGTTTGGTCTGGAGCACTGTGGTTCTCTGTCATTCTGGAACACTGTGTGTGTGGTTCTGGAACACTGTGATTCTCTGTCATTCTGGAAAACTGTGGTTCTCTATCGTTTCTGGAAAACTGTGTTCTCTATCGTTCTGGAAAACTGTGGTTCTCTATCGTTCTGGAACCGTGGTTCTCTGTCTTCTGGAACACCTGTGTGTGGTTCTGGAACACTGTGGTTCTCTATCATTCTGGAACACTGTGGTTCTCTATCGTTCTTCAACACTGTGATTCTCTGTCATTCTGGAACACTGTGGTTCTGGAACACTGTGGTTCTCTGTCAATCTGGAAAGCTGTGATTCTCTGTCATTCTGGAACACTGTGGTTCTTGTCATTCTGGAACACTGTGTGTGGTTCTGGAACACTGTGGTTCTCTGTCATTCTGGAACACTGTGGTTCTCTGTCATTCTGGAACACTGTGGTTATTTCAATTTCTGGAACACTGTGTGTGGTTCTGGAACACTGTGGTTCTCTGTCATTCTGGAACAATGTGGTTCTCTGTCATTCTGGAACACGGTGTGTGGTTCTGAACACTGTGGTTCTCTAACATTCTGGAACACTGTGTGTTGTTCTGGAACACTGTGGTTTCATGTCATTCTGGAACACTGTGGTTCTCTGTCATTCTGGAACACTGTGGTTCTTCTGTCATTCTGGAACACTGTGGTTCTCTGTCATTCTGGAACACTGTGGTTCTTTATCATTCTGGAACACTGTGGTTATCTGTCATTCTGGAACACTGTGGTTCTCTGTCATTCTGGAACACAGTGTGTGGTTCTGGAACACTGTGGTTTTCTAACATTCTGGAACACTGTGTGTTGTCTGGAACACTGTGGTTCTCTGTCATTCTGGAAACACTGTGGTTCTCTGTCATTCTGGAACACTGTGGTTCTCTGTCATTCTGGAACACTGTGGTTCTCTGTCATTTCTGGAACATTGTGGTTCTTTATAATTCTGGAACACTGTGTGTGGTTCTTGAACACTGTGGTTCTCTGTCATTCTGGAACACTGTGGTTCTCTGTCATTCTGGAACACTGTGTGTGGTTCTGGAACACTGTGGTTCTCTGTCATTCTGGAACACTGTGGTTCTCTGTCATTCTGGAATACTGTGGTTCTCTGTCATTCTGGAACACTGTGGTTCTCTGTCATTCTGAACACTGTGGTTCTCTGTCATTCTGGAACACTGTGGTTCTTTATCATTCTGGAACACTGTGGTTTTCTGTCATTCTGGAAAATTTGGTTCTCTGTCATTCTAGAAACACTGTGGTTCTCTGTCATTCTGGAACACTGTGGTTCTCTGTCATTCCTGGAACAATGTGGTTCTCTGTCATTCTGGAACACTGTGGTTCTTTAACATTCTGGAACATTGTGGTTATCTGTCATTCTGGAACAATGTGGTTCTCTGTCCTTCTGGAACATGTGGTACTCCATCATTCTGGAACACTGTGGTTCTCTGTCATTCTGGAACAATGTGGTTCTCTGTCATTCTGGAACAATGTGGTTATCTGTCATTCTGGAAACTGTGTTGGTTCTGGAACACTGTGGTTCTCTGTCATTCTGGAACATTGTGGTTCTCTGTCATTCTGGAACACTGTGTGTGGTTCTGGAACACTGTGGTTCTCTGTCAATCTGGAAAGCTGTGGTTCTCTGTCCTTCTGGAACACTGTGGTTCTCTATCATTCTGGAACACTGTGTGTGGTTCTGGAAAACTGTGATTCTCTGTCATTCTGGAACACTGTGGTTCTCTGTCATTCTGGAACACTGTGGTTCTCTCTGTCATTCTGGAACACTTGGTGTGGTTCTGGAGCACTGTGGTTCCTCTGTCATTCTGGAACACTGGTGTGGTTCTGGAACACTGTGGTTCTCTGTCATTCTGGAACACTGTGTGTGGTTCTGAACACTGTGTTCTCTGTCATTCTGGAACACTGTGTTTGGTTCTGGAACACTGTGGTTCTCTGTCATTCTGGAACACTGTGTTTGGTTCTGGAGCACTGTGGTTCTCTGTCATTCTGGAACACTGTGGTTCTCTATCGTCTTCTGGAACACTGTGTGTGGTTCTGGAACACTGTGATTCTCTGTCATTCTGGAACACTGTGGTTCTCTGTCATTCTGGAACACTGTGGTTCTCTGTCATTCTGGAACACTGTGGTTCTCTGTCATTCTGGAACACTGTGGTTCTAAAACACTGTGGTTTCTTGTCACTCTGGAACACTGTTTGTGGTTTCTGGAACACTGTGGTTTTATCTGTCAATTCTGGAAAACTGTGGTTCTCTATCGTTCTGGAACACTGTGTGTGGTGTCTGGAACACTGTGGTTCTCTGTCATTCTGGAACACTGTGGTTGTCTATCCTTCTGGAACACTGTGTGTGGTTTGGAACACTGTGATTCTCTATCATTCTGGAACACTATGGTTCTCTATCGTTCTGGGACTCTGTGGTTCTCTATCATTCTGGAACACTATGGTTCTCTATCGTTCTGGGACACTGTGGTTCTCTGTCATTCTGGAACACTGTGGTTCTCTATCGTTCTGGAACACTGTGTGTGGTTCTGGAACACTGTGGTTCTCTATCATTCTGGAACACTGGTGGTTCTCTATCGTTCTGGAACACTGTGATTCTCTGTCATTCTGGAACACTGTGGTTATCTGTCATTCTGGAACACCGTGGTTCTCTGTCATTCTGGAACACTGTGGTTCTCTGTCATTCTGGAACACTGTGATTCTCTGTCATTCTGGAACACTGTGGTTCTCTGTCATTCTGGAACACTGTGGTTCTCTGTCATTCTGGAACACTGTGATTCTCTGTCATTCTGGAACACTGTGGTTCTCTGTCATTCTGGAACTGTAGTTCTCTATCGTTCTGGAACACTGTGGTTGTCTATCGTTCTGGAACACTGTGGTTGTCTATCGTTCTGGAACACTGTGGTTCTCTGTCATTCTGGAACACTGTGGTTCTCTGTCGTTCTGGAACACTGTGGTTCTCTGTCGTTCTGGAACACTGTGGTTCTCTGTCATTCTGGAACACTGTGTGTGGTTCTGGAACACTGTGGCTATCTGTCATTCTGGAACATGTGGTTCTCTGTCATTCTGGAACACTGTGGTTCTCTATCGTTCTGGAAACACTGTGTGTGGTTCTGGAACACTGTGATTCTCTGTCATTCTGGAAAACGGTGGTTCTCTATCGTTCTGGAACACTGTGGTTCTCTGTCATTCTGGAACACTGTGTGTGGTTCTGGAACACTGTGGTTCTCTGTCATTCTGGAACACTGTGGTTCTCTATCGTTCTGGAACACTGTGGTTCTCATCGTTCTGGAACACTGTGTGTGGTTCTGGAACACTGTGGTTCTTTATCATTCTGGACACCTGTGGTTATCTGTCATTCTGGAACACTGTGGTTGTCTATCGTTCTGCAACACTGTGTGTGGTTCTGGAACACTGTGGTTCTCTGTCATTCTGGAACACTGTGATTCTCTGTCATTCTGGAACACTTTTGTCTCTATCGTTCTGGAACACTGTGTGTGGTTCTGGAAACTGTGGTTCTCTGTCATTCTGGAACACTGTGGTTCTCTGTCGTTCTGGAACACTGTGGTTCTCTGTCGTTCTGGAACACAGTTTGTTTCTCTGTCATTCTGGCACTGTGGTTCTCTATCGTTCTGGAACACTGTGTGTTTTTTCTGGAACACTGTGGTTCTTTATCATTCTGGAACACTTTGGTTATGCTGTCCTTCTGGAACACTGTGGTTCTCTGTCATTCTGGAACACTGTGGTTGTCTATCGTTCTGGAACACTGTGGTGTGGTTCTGGAACACTGTGATTCTCTGTCATTCTGGAACACTGTGGGTTCTCTGTCATTCTGGAACACTGTGGTTCTCTATCGTTCTGGACACTGTGTGTGGTTCTGGAACACTGTGGTTATCTGTCATTCTGGAACACTGTGATTCTCTGTCATTCTGGAACACTGTGGTTCTCTGTCATTCTGGAACACTGTGGTTCTCTATCGTTCTGGAACACTGTGTGTGATTCTGGAACGCTGTGGTTATCTGTCATTCTGGAACACTGTGATTCTCTGTCATTCTGGAACACTGTGGTTCTCTATCGTTCTGGAACACTGTGTGTGGTTCTGGAACACTGTGGTTATCTGTCATTCTGGAACACTGGTTCTCTATCGTTCTGGAACACTGTGTGTGGTTCTGGAACACTGTGATTCTCTGTCATTCTGGAACACTGTGGTTCTCTGTCATTCTGGAACACTGTGATTCTCTGTCATTCTGGAACACTTTGGTTCTCTATCGTTCTGGAACACTGTGTGTTGTTCTGGAACACTGTGGTTCTCTGTCATTCTGGAACACTGTGGTTCTCTGTCGTTCTGGAACACTGTGGTTCTCTGTCGTTCTGGAACACTGTGGTTCTCTATGTTCTGGAACACTGTGGTTCTGCGTTGGAACACTGTGTTCTCTATCGTTTGGACCTGTGTCTGGTTCTGGAACACTGTGATTCTCTGTCGTTCTGGACACTGTGGTTCTCTATCGTTCTGGAACATTGTGTGTGGTTCTGGAACACTGTGGTCCTCTATTATTCTGGAACATTGTGGTTCTGTGTTTCTGGTTCAGTACACTTTAGTTCTGTGTGTTATTCAGAGTGTTTCTGTATCCTGGAGACAGTCTATGAATCACGTGTGAAACATCTGGCCTTGGAGTCCATTCAATCCAATATATGTTCATTATTTTTTTCGGGGGGGAAAACGATCTCAATCAATACTGAAATTACTTAAACCAAAGAATCAAAACTGTTGTAGCAAATTATAATGGACCTACATTTACAGTCTCCTCACTCATAACTGAGTATAACAGTCAATTACAGTATCTTCTCCCTGTCCAGCTTGATAACAGTCATTTATAGTCTCTTCACTCTGTCCAGCTTGATAACAGTCATCTATAGTCTCTTCACTCTGTCCTGCTAGGACAGGTGTAGACCTTACTGTGAAATGCTTACCTACAAGCTCTTAACCAACAAAGCAGTTCAAGATAGAGTAAGATAATATTGACAAAATAAAGTCAAGTAAAAAAAAAAAAAAGTAACACAATAAAAATAACAATACAGAGGCTATTTACAGGGGTTACCGGTACCGAGTCAATGTGCATYGGTACAGGTTAGTCAAGTTATTTTGTACATGTTGATAGGGGTAAAGTGACTATGCATAGCTAATAAACAGCCAGTAGCAACAGTGTAAAAACAAAGGTAGGGGGCCGTGTCAATGTAAATAGTCCGGGTGGTCATTTGATACATTTTTCACCAGTCTTATGGCTTGGGGGTAGAAGCTGTTAAGGAGAATTTTGGTTGTAGACTTGGCGCTCCGGTACCGCTTGCCATGCGGCAAGTACCGCTTGCCAGTCTATGACTTGGGTGACTGGAATCTTTGACATTTTTTGGGGACTTCCTCTTTGGGCCTTCCACCTAGTATATAGGCCCTGGATGGTAGGAAGCTTGGCCCCAATCATGTACTGGGCTGTACGCACTACATACACTCTGCAGCGCCTTACGGTCAGATGCCGAGCAGTTGCCATACCAGGCAGTGATGCAACCGGTCAGGATGCTCTCGATGGTGCAGCTTTAGCACTTTTTGAGGATCTGGGGACCCATGCCAAATCTTTTCAGTCTCCTGAGGGGATAAGGTGTTGTCGAGCCCTCTTCACGACTGTCTTGGTGTGTTCGGACCATGTTAGTTTGTTGGTGATGTGGAAACCAAGGATCTTGAAACTCTCGGGCCTGCTCCACTACTGCCCCGTCGATGTTAATGGGGGCCTGTTCGGCCCTTCTTTTTCTGTAGTCTACGATCAGCTCCTTAGTCTTGCCCACATTGAGAGAGAGGTTGTTGTCCTGGCACCACACTGCCAGGTCTCTGTTCTCCTCCCTATAGGCTGTCTCATCGTTGTTGGTGATCAGGTCTACCACTGTTGTGTCGTCAGCAAACTTAATGATGGTGTTGGAGTCGTGCATGGCCATGCAGTGGTGGGTGAACAGGGAGTACAGGAGGGGACTAAGCACGCACCCCTGAGGGGCCTAAGTGTTGAGCATCAGCGTGGCAGATGTGTTGTTGCCTACCATCACCACCTGGGGGCGGCCCGTCAGGAAGTCCAGGATCCAGTTGTAGAGAAAGGTGTTTAGTCCCAGAGTCCTTAGCTTGGTGATGAGCTTTGTGGGCACTATGGTGTTGAACTCTGAGCTGTAGTCAATGAACAGCATTCTCACATAGGTGTTCATATTTGTCCAGGTGTGAAAGGGCAGTGTGGAGTGCGATTGAGGTTGTGTCATCTATGGATCTGTTAGGGCGGTATGCAAATTAGAGTGGGCCTAGGGTTTCCGGGGTGATGCTGTTGATGTGCGCCATGGCCAGCCTTTCAAAGCACTTTATGGCTACTGACGTGAGTCATTTCGCCCGGTTACCTTCGCTTTCTTGGGCACAGGTACTATGGTGGTCTTCTTGAAACATGTAGGTATTACAGACTCGATCAGGGAGAGGTTGAAAATGTCAGTGAAGACACTTGTCAGTTGGTCCACGCATGCTCTGAGTACACGTCCTGGTAATKCGTCTGGCCCCGCGGCCTTGTGAATGTTGACCTATTTAAAGGTCTTYCTCAKATCGGCTGCAGAGAGCGTGATAACACAGTCTTCCGGAACAGCTGGTGCTCTCATGCATGCTTCAGCCCTCCGGAACAGCATTCAACTCACATAATGCATATTGCGTTTAATGTAAAAAACAAACAAACAATGAAATCGAACTGACCTCAAAAAGGCACTAAGCGCTCAGCAATAACATTCCGACAAACATCATTATTCAGTAAGTGCCAGACAAGCAGACAGGAGGCATGGGGGAAACTGTACTCACGTCATCTCCAGTGTTGTTGGCGTTATAACCACAGTTCAGGGCGATGTCCAGTGGGTGCATTTCAGTCCAACCCTCTGAGGTACATGTCTTGGACAGGTTACCTAGGGAACACATGATACAGGGTAGAAGGTTGACCTAGGGAGACACAGGATGCAGGTAGAGATTACCTAGGGAACACAGGATATACAGGTAATGGGTTACCTAGGGAGACACATGATACAGGTAGAGGTTACCTAGGGAACACCAAGGATAGCAGGTAGAGATTACTAGAGAACACAATGATACGAGGTTAAATGTTACCTAGGGAACACAGGATAGCAGGTAGAGGTTTACCTAGAGAACACATGATACAGGTAGATGTTACCTAGGGAACACAGGATATCAGTAGAGGTTACCTAGGGAACACCATTACAGGTAGAAGGTTATACCTGGGAACACAGGATACAGGTAGAGGTTTACCTAGGGAACACAGGATACAGGTAGGGTTACACTAGGGAACACAGGATACAGGTTGAGGTTACCTAGGGAACACATGATACAGGTAGAGGTTTACCTAGATAACACATGATACAGGTAGAGGTTACCTAGGAACACAGGATACAGGTAGAGGTTACCTAGGAACACAGGATACAGGTAGAGTTACCTAGGGAACACAGGATACAGGTAGAGGTTACCTAGGGAACACATGATACAGGTAGAGGTTACCTAGGAAACACACATGATACAGGTAGAGGTTACCTAGGGAACAAGGATACAGGTAGAGGTTCCCTAGGGAACACAGGATACAGGTAGAGTTACCTAGGAGAACACAGGATACAGGTAGAAGGTGTACCTAGGGAACACATGATACAGGTAGAGGTTACCTAGGAAACACATGGATACAGGTAGATGGTTACCTAGGGAACACAGGATACAGGTAGAGTTACCTAGGGAACACAGGATACAGGTAGAGATTACCTAGGAACACAGGATACAGGTAGATGTTACCTAGGGAACACAGGATACAGGTAGAGGTTACCTAGGGAACACAGGATACAGTGTAGAGGTTACGACTAGAGAACACATGACTAGCAGGTAGATGTGACCGTAGGGGACACCAGGATACAGGTAGAGGTTACTAGGAACACAGGATAAGGTAGAGGTTACCTGGGAACACAGGGATATAGGTAGCAGGTTACCTAGGGAACACAGGATACAGGTAGAGATTACCTAGGGAACACAGGATACAGGTAGAGGTTACCTAGGGAACACAGGATACAGGCAGAGATTACCTAGGGAACACGAGGATAAAGGTAGATGTTACCTAGGGAACACATGATACAGGTAGAGGTTACCTAGGGGAACACAGGATACAGGTAGGATTACCTAGGGAACACAGGATACAGGTAGAGGTTACCTAGGGATACTACATGATACAGGTGAGAGGTACCTAGGGCAACACAGTCCAGGGAGACGTTACTAGGGAACACAGATACAGGTAAGTTACCTAGGGAACACAGGATACAGGTAGAGAGTTACCTAGGAACACAGGATACAGGTAGAGGTTACCTAGAGAACACATGATACAGGTAGATGTTACCTAGGGAACACAGGATACAGGTAGAGGTTATCATAGGGAACACATGATACAGGTAGAGGTTACCTCTGCCGTGTTCTTTAGTAGGCAGTGCTCTCTCTTCTCTCTCTCTCTCGTAGTATATAGTATTATATTATAGTATATAGGTGTATATCCTCAGTAGTTAGTATAGGTAGTATTATAATTAGTATATATATATATATAAACTGACTGGCAGTCTGGATGGAAGGCATTGTTGATCAGCAGTGTTTGTTTAACTCTTCGATGTTTGAGCGGTCCCGGACCAGTTCAAACTGATGTTTTGCTGGATAGACGCTTTGTGAGCTTCACAGGGTCCAGAGCCTTATAATGCCAGAAATCTCCATCAGTCTGCTTTCCACTACCACTCTGGAGCTGACATCATCAGCCTGCTTTCCACTACCATTCTGGAGCTGACATCATCAGTCTGCTTTCCACTACCACTCTGGAGCTGACATCATCAGTCTGCTTTCCACTACCACTCTGGAGATGACATCATCAGCCTGCTTTCCACTACCACTCTGGAGCTGACATCATCACTCTGCTTTCCACTACCACTCTGGAGATGACATCATCAGCCTGCTTTCCACTACCACTCTGGAGCTGACATCATCACTCTGCGACCCACTACCACTCTGGAGATGACATCATCAGTCTGCTTTCCACTACCACTCTGGAGCTGACATCATCACTCTGCTTTCCACTACCACTCTGGAGATGACATCATCAGTCTGCTTTCCACTACCACTCTGGAGCTGACACCATCAGCCTGCTTTCKACTATCACTCTGGAGCTGACATTTGCATAGGGAGTGATGTGTCACATTTTCTGGCCTATCCAGACAAATAACCTACTTCCTCTGCCTCTGAGCAACAATGCCAAGCTTAGTGAGTCCTGCAACCGTGGTTTAATTTTACTGTGATATTCTCAGCTGAATTTTGAGCTCTCAACCCAAAAAATTCTCCAGTGTAGATTTAAGCTTTTGTTTTAGGTTATTGTCCTGCTGAAATGTGAATTGATCTCCCAGTGTCTGGTGGAATGCAGATTGAAACAGGTTTTCCTCTTGGATTTTAACAGTGCTTAGCTCTATTCCGTTTCTTTTTCTCTTTAAAAAATCCCTGGCCCTTGCCGATGACAAGCATGCTCATTACATGATGCAGTCACCACCATGCTTGAACATATGGAGAGTTGTACTCAGCGATGTGTTGTGTTGGATTTTTTTATTCAGAACACTTTGTGTTCAGTACAAAAACTTAATTGCTTTGCCACATTTTTTGCAGTATTACTTTAGTGTCTTGTTGCAAACAGGATGGATGTCTTGGAATGTTTTTTATTCTGTACAGGCTTCCTTCTTTTCACTATTTCAATTAGGTTAGTATTGTGAAGTAAATAAAATGTTGTTGATCCTCAGTATTCCCCTATCACAGCCAGTAAACTGTTTTAAAGTCACCATTGGCCTCATTGTGAAATCCCTGAGCAGTGTCCTTCCTCTCTGGCAACTGAGTTAGGAAGGGTGTCTGGGTGTATTGATACACCATGCAAAATGTAATTAATAACTTCACCATGATCAATGGGATATTCAATGTCTGTTTTTTATTTATTTTACCCACCTACCAATAGGTGCCCTTATTTGCGAGGCATTGGAAAATGTCCCTGGTCTTTGTGCTTGAAAATGTTTTAAATTCACTGCTCGGGAGTTTAAATAGAGTTCAGAGTTTAGATAAGAGAGAGATGTTTAGATGGAGTAGTAACATCCTGGACAGTTTAGATAGAGTAGTAACATCCTGGACTTTAGATAGAGTAGTAACATCCTGGACAGTTTAGATAGAGTAGTAACATCCTGGACAGTTTAATAGAGTAGTAACATCCTGGACAGTTTAGATAGAGTAGTAACATCCTGGACAGTATAGATAGAGTAGAACATCCTGGACAGTTTAGATGGAGTAGTAACATCCTGGACAGTTTAGATAGAGTAGTAACATCCTGGACAGTTTAGATGGAGTAGTAACATCCTGGACAGTTTAGATAGAGTAAGCACTCCTCAGAGTTTAGATGAGTAGTAACATCCTGGACAGTTTAGATGGAGTAGTAACATCCTGGACAGTTTAGATGGAGTAGTAACATCCTGGACAGTTTAGATAGAGTAGTAACATCCTGGACAGTTTAGATGAAGTAGTAACATCCTGGACAGTTTAATAGAGAGTAACATCTGGACAGTTTAGATGGAGTAGTAACATCCTGGACAGTTTTAGATGGAGTAGTAACATCCTGGACAGTTTAGATGGAGTAGTAACATCCTGGACAGTTTAGATGAAGTAGTAACATCCTGGACAGTTTAGATAGAGAGTAAACATCCTGGACAGTTTAGATGGAGTAGTAACATCCTGGACAGTTTAAGATAGAGTAGTAACATCCTGGACAGTTTAGATAGAGTAGTAACATCCTGGACAGTTAGATGGAGTAGTAACATCCTGGACAGTTTAGATGGAGTAGTAACATCCTGACGTTTAGATAGAGTAGTAACATCCTGGACAGGTTTAGATGGAGTAGTAACATCCTGGACAGTTTAGATAGAGTAGTAACATCCTGGACAGTTTAGAGAGTAGTAACATCCTGGACAGTTTAGATGGAGTGAGTAAACATCCTGGACAGTTTAGATGAGTAGTAACATCCCTGGACAGTTTAGATGGAGTAGTAACATCCTGGACAGTTTAGATAGAGTAGTAACATCCTGGACAGTTTAGATGGAGTAGTAACATCCTGGACAGTTTAGATGGAGTAAGTAACATCCTGGACAGTTTAGATGGAGTAGTAACATCCTGGACAGTTTAGATGGAGTAGTAAACATCCGGACAGTTTAGATGGAGTAGTAACATCCTGGACAGTTTAGATGGAGTAGTAACATCCTGGACAGTTTAGATGGAGTAGTAAGCATCCTGGACAGTTTAGAATGGAGTAGTAACATCCTGGGCCAGTTTAGATGGAGTAGTAAACATCCTGGACAGTTTAGATGGATTCAGAGGGAG
>NW_019945279.1:49089-51638 GCF_002910315.2 Salvelinus sp. IW2-2015
GAGTAGCACCTCCTGGAGAGTTAGATAGATGTGTAGTTCTAATGGGGATGGGGAGAGTCAGGCAAAAGGCAACACATACAGCAACAGCGATCAATCAGCCCTGTCCAGTCCACTGGTTCTGTCTGCACAGAGTTAATTTGGACAATCAGTTAAAGTTTAGACAACATATTTTGAGAGCAGAGAGCTGTTGTTAATTAAGAAATGTAATACTATAATTGTATCTATCACTCGCTAACACTGCTAGRGAGTGATTACTATTTTCTGTCAACTAACAGGAATCCAGAAAATCCATAAGACTTTTTATACCCTGGCATCGATCCCTTCATATCAAGCCTGTAGATGCCGCCTGTGTCAGATGGAACCTCTTTGTCTCATCGTCTCTCCTGTCCTTCCAASACCTCTGGACAGGCTGGCAGAGCACAGACACTGACTGGCTCTAAGTGATGTCTGTCTGGCAGGAACATGYATGATCAGCATGAGATATCAAAACATATCAAATAGAATTATGTRTGTCATATGCGCCGAATACAACAGGTGAAAATGCTTAATGACAAACCATTAGCCAACAATGCAGTTGTATAGATATAGAGTGTCAGTGGGACTCTGTTTTAATCTCGCCTGATAGAGTAAGGGCTGAACAGACATTGCTGTGGKACATGGATGAATGTTTCTCCAGTTAGAGAACACCTCCATGACGACAGTCGACGCAAATTGGTTTTAAAAGAGGACCATTCAATAAATCCACATCGTTATCGACCACTTGCCTAAACGGGAACATACAATAATCAATATATTGTCACCACAGCTTGATCTGCCAATYCCAACTATGTTTAGTGACATTTAGGAACTGATTGCATCAATATGGTAGCTTCACCCAGAATACATCACAGTCTTATAGGGAGATGTTTCACACTCATACACACACATTCACGCTCACACACACATTCATGCTCATCTAGATTATTTGCCAAAAAAGTTTGAAGTAATGTCCTATGATGTTAATTGAAAAGTGGATAATTATTTAAGTACCTAAATTCTCGAGTCAGAGAGCTGTCTCAGAGAGAAACAGATTTACATCATCCGAAGATATTTGGAGACACGTCAATTTACCAAAATCCATTTAACTTTTTAAGAGCTGTATCATTCCAAACACTCATCTGGCTCATCGCTCATCTGGCCCTTGACTCATCTGGCTCATCACTCATTGGCCTTCACCACGGCTCATCACTCATGCTGCCTCTCACTCATCTGGCTCATCCTCATCTGGCCTCATCACTCATCTGGCCCTTCACACACTGGCTCATCACTCATCTGGCCCACTCACTGCATCTGGCCCTTCACTCATCTGGCTCATCATCATCTGGCTCATCAACTCATCTGGCTCAATCACTCATCTGGCTCATCACTCATCTGGCTCCATCACTCATCTGGCCTCACTCATCTGGCCCTTACTCATCTGGCTCATCACTCATCTGGCTCATCCTCATCTGGCTCATCACTACATCTGGCCTTCACTCATCTGGCCCTTCACTCATCTGGCTCATCACTCACCTGGTTCATCTCTCATCTGGTTCATCACTCATCTGGCTCATCACTCATCTGGCCCTTCAGTCATCTGGCCCTTCACTCATCTGGCCCTTCACTCATCTGGCTCATCAGTCATCTGGCCCTTCAAACGATTAGAAAAGTGACTGCTCTGAACTGATTATTCAGAGTTGGCTATACTGGATTTTGATTGGCCAATGCATGTTAAAGTGAGTTTCCCCCCTCTTTTCTCTGTCAATACTCCATATTCCTGAACGAATTTGGGACCTCAGCTGAGAACTCCATTCTCTAAATGATCACCAGATGGCACCTCGATCGGTTCGCAGGTGTTCTTGCAAAAAGGGGTTTATTATATTTGCATTATCCAAAAGGCACTTTTTGAAATGACCTCCAAGAAATTCCACAAAGTTGTCAACAGTGACACTTGAATCACAGAGAACAATTATTTATGAACACTTCCTTACATTTGAATATTTGATAAATATGTTGTTGATTTAATAAAAAACTATATTTTCTCTGCCAGCTTTTAGCTAATCAAACCAATGCTCAAATTACATACAAAAGTAAAATGTTGCGACAGTTTCATCAAACAGAAGTAAAACGTTATAGACATGTTAATTCTGTCTATTCTTACCTGGATTGTCAGTATTAGCCACTCTTTGCCCATATCTACAATATTATTTTGAGTCTCGCCCCAAATAATACATGTAATAGTCAATGTTGATCTGCACTTAGATGGATATTACAACATCTTAGCCTGATTTATCCTGACTTTCTGACAATTGTATAATTCATAAACAACGTAACTGTTGAAATGTAAGCAGCAGGTAATAAGATCAGTTACAGAAAGGATTATAATATCAAAACCAAAAAATCATTATATTTCACTCAAGTCAACCTTACCAACATGATTGTAATACAGTCTTCAGTACTATTCATATTAACCTACTGGACCTCCGTAGCACAAACAAACAATATGAAGCAAAGATTATTCACTTTATTTT
>NW_019945279.1:51663-66282 GCF_002910315.2 Salvelinus sp. IW2-2015
CTCGCGTACTGAGATCTCCTCAAGAGCAAGGAGGGGACTAGTGAGGTTCAGACCTCGCTCACTGTAGTAGAGCGGAGAGAGTTACAAAGAGAAGGGGAGACAAGTGAGGGTTCAGACTGCTATATAAGGGAGGAGAGGTTACAAGAGAAGCGGCGGAGCGAGCAAGGTGGAGGGTCAGACTTGCTATAAGTAGAGGGAGAGACCGCCGTTACAAGACGAAGGGGCGGGGCCTAGTGCGGGTTCAACTTTGCTATTTAGTAAGGGAGAGAGGTTACAAGCAGGAATGGGCGAGACTAGCGTGAGAGTCAGACTTGCTATAGTAGAGCGCGGGCGAGAGGTTTACAACCCGAGAAGGGTTGGTGAGCGACTAGGTGGACGGTTTCCAGAACTGCTATAGTAGACGGGTGGAGACAGTACAATCGAGAAAAGCGTGCAGCGGACTAAGGTGGGAGCGTTTCAGACTCGCTACAGTAGAGGGAGAAGGTTACAGAGAAGGGGGAGACTAGGTGGGAGGTTCAGACTGCTATTAATTGTAGAGGGAGAGAGTTACAAGAGAAGCGGAGGAGCTAGGTGAGGTCAGACTGGCGTATAGCTACGAGGGAGAGAGGTTACAAAGAGCAAAATGGGGGGGGACTACGGTGGAGGTTCAGACTGCATAAGTGGTAGAGGGGGAGGGTTTACAAGAGAAGGGGGGAGATAGGTGGAGGCTTTTCAGACTGCTATAGTTAAGGAGAGAGGTTACAAGAGGAAAGGGTAGGGGACTAGCTGGGGTTCAGGACTGCTGATACTGTAGCAGGACGAGGTTACAGAGACGGAAGGCGTGCGGGAAGAGCTGACGGTGGAGGTCAGCACTCTATATGTACGAGGGAAGAAGGTACACAAGAGAACGAAGGTTGAGGGGACCTAGGTGGAGCGTCTCCAGACTGCTGATATAGCAGGGAGCCAGAGTTACAAGAGAAGATGGCAGGGAGACTAGGTTGGAGGGTTCAGACTGCTATAGTAGAGGAGTAGAGGGTTACCAAGAGGAAGGGGGGAGACTAGGTGAGGTCAGCACTGCTATAGTAGAGGGAGAGGGTTAACAAGCAGAAGGGAGGACTAGGGAGGGTCAGAACTGCTATAGAGAGGGAGAGAGGTTACAAGAGAAGGCCGTGTGGGCCGACTAGGTGGAGATTCCAGCACTGCTATCATATGAGGAGAGACGGTTACAAGAGAAAGGCTGGGGAGACTAGCGTGGAGGTTCCAGGACTGCCTTAATAGTTTAGAGGGAAGAGAGTTACAGAGACAAGGGCTGGCGGGACTACGGTGGAGCGTTCAGACTTGCTTAATAGTAGAGGGAGAGAGTTTACAAGAAGAAAAGCGTGGGAGCACTCCAGGTGGAGTTCAGGACTGCTATAGTAGAGGGAGAGAGGTTACACAGAGAGAAAAGGTGGCGAGACTAGTGTGAGGTTCAGACTGCTCATCTCATTAGAGCGCGAGAGAGGTTGATAAGAGAAGGGGGACGACCTCAGGTGGAGTTTCCAGCACTGCCTATACGTTAGCAGCGAGAGAAAGGTTACAAGAGCAAGGGGGGGACTAGGTGGAGGGTTGCAGCACTGCTATAGTAGAGGAGCGAGAGGTTACAGAGAAGCGCGGGGGACTAGGTGGAGGTTCAGTCTGCTATAGTAGAGGGGAGCAGGGCTTACAAGGAAGGGGGGACTACGGTGGAGGTTCAGACGTGCTTATAGTAGAGGGAGACGAGCCGTCTATAAGAGAAGGGGGACTAGTGGAGTTTCAGCACTGCTATAGTAGAGGGAGAGAGGTTACAGAGAAGAGGCGGAGACTAGGTGGAGGTCAGCAACTGCTATAGTAGAGGAGAGACGGTTACAAGAGAAAAGGAGTGGGGGACTAGGTGGAGCGTTCAGACTGCTATAGTAGAGGAGACGGAGGTTATAAGGAGACAGGGGGTGAGACTAGAGTTGTAGGTATTGACGAGGTACAAGATGAGGGGACTAGATGAGGTCGATGCTAGAGTGGGAGAGGAGGTTACAAGAGAAAAGGTGAGGGAGCACTAGGTGCCGAGGTTCAGACTGCGTATAGTAGAGGAGGAGGTCTACAAGAGAACAAGGGTGGGGACTAGGTGGAGGCTGTCAGACTGCTATAGTAGCAGAGGAGAGACGGTTAACAAGAGAAAAGGGCGGAGACTAGGTTGGAGTGTTCAGTACTGCTATAGTAGAGGGAGAGAGGTAAGAGAAGACGGTGGAGGGGGCTGGTGGAGGTTCAGACTGCTATAGTTAGCAGGGAGAGAGAGGTTACAAGAGAAAGCGGGGAGACTAGGTGAGGTTCAACTTGCGCTATAGTAACGGCAGGCCGAGGTTACAAGAGAAAAGGGTGTGGGGAACTAAGGTGGAGGTTCAGACTGCTTAATAGTTAGAGGAGAGAAGGTTACAAGAGAAGGGCTGGGGATCTAGGTGGCAAGGTTCAGACTGCTATAGTAGAGGAGAGAGGTTGACAAGAGAGAAAGGGTGGCTGGGACTAGGTGCGAGTTCAGGACTGCTATAGGTAGAGGGAGAGAGGTACAAGAGCAAAAGGGGGGGGACGCTAGGTTGGAGATTTCAGACCCTGCCAAGTAAGACGCAGAAGAGGTTACAAGAAGAAAGGGTGGGGGGACTAGCGTGGAAGGTTCAGACGTGCTATAGTAGAGGGAGAGAGTACAAGAGAAAGGCGTGGAACTAGTGGAGGTTCAGGCACTGCTATAGTAAGGGGAGAAGGTTACAGAGGAAGGGGGGGAGACTAGGTGGGTTTCAGAACTGACTAAGTAGAGGGAGAGAGGTTACAAGAGAAAAGGGGGGGGACTAGGTTGTGAGTTCAGACTGCTATAGTAGAGCGAGAGGTTAAAGGAAGGGGAGGACTAAGCGTGAGGTTCAGACTGCCTTATAGTAGAGGGAGAAGTTACAAGAGAACAGGGGGAGACTAGGTGAGGTTCAGACTGCGTAATAGTAGAGGGAGAGAGGTACAAGAGGAGGGGGAGACTAGGTGGCAGGTTCGACTGGCCTATAAGTAGAGGGAGAGCAGCGTTACAAGAGAGAATTGGGGAGACTAGGTGACGGTCAGACTGCTATAGTAGAAGGAGACGAGGTTACAAGAGAAAGGGGGGACTAGGTGAGGTTCAGACTTGCCTATAGTAGAGCGGAGAGAGGTTCAAGAGAGAAGGGGACAGGGAGGCAGGAGCTGATAGCAGAGTAAGAGGGGGGAACTGGAGTTCAGACCTGCCTATACTAGAGGAGAGAGGTTACAGAGAAGATGGGGGACTAGGTGGAGGTTCAGACTGCTAAGAGAGGGCAGAGCGCGTTTACAAGAAGGGGGGAGACTAGGTGGCATTTCAGACTGCTACTAGTAGAGGGCAGGAGGTTACAAGAGAAGGGGGGAGACCTAGGTGGAGGTTCAGACTGCTATCAAGTAGGAGCGGAGAGAGGTTAAAGAGAAGGGGAGATAGGTGGAGGTCAGACTGCTTATAGTTAAGAGGGAGAGAGGTTCTACAACGAGAAGGGGGGAGACTAGGTGGACGGTCAGAGCTGCTATAGTAGAGGGAGAGAGGTCTACCACATGAGAAGGGGGGAACTAGGTGGAGGGTTCAGACCTGCTATAGTAGAGGAGAGAGATTACAAGATGAAAGGTGGGAGACAGGTGAGGTCAGGACTGCCTTATAGTAGAGGGAGAGAGTTACAAGAGAAAAGGCGGGGGGACTACAGGTGAAGGTGCAGCACCTGCTATAGTAGAGGGAGAGAAGTTACAACGAGAAAGGTGGGGAGACTAGGTGAAGGTTCAGACTGCTACAGTAGAGGGAGAGAGGTACAAGCAGAAAAGGGGGGGAGACTAGGTGGAGGTTTCAGACGCTAAGTAGAGGGAGAGAGGTTACAAAGAAAGGGGGGAGGACTAAGGTGGAGGTTCAGGACTGCCTATGAGTAGAGGAGAAGAGGTTACACAGAGAAGAAACGGTGGGGGGAACTCTAGGTGGAGGTTTCAGACTGCGCTACAAGTAGAGGGAGCAGAGGTTACAAGAATAAAGGGTGCGGGGACTATGGCGAGTCAGACTTGCTATAGTAAGAGGGAGCAGAGCGTTACAAGAGAAAGGTGGGGAGACAGTGTAGGTTCAGAGCTGCTATCAGTAGAGGGAGAGAGGTTACAAGAGAACGGGGGGAGACTAGGGGCAGGTCAGACTGCTACTAGTAGAGGAGAGAGGTTACAAGAGAAGGGGGGAGACTAGGTGGCGCGAGGTTTCAGACTGCTATAGTACGAGGGAGAGAGGTTACAATGAGAAAGGGGGCAGACTAGGTGGAGGGTCAGACTGCTATAGTACAGAGGGAGAGAGGTTACAACGAGAACGGGGGACTATGAGTGGAGGGTCAGGGACTGCTATAGTAAGAGGGAAGAGAGGTTAACAAGAGAAGGGGGCGAGACCAGATGGCAGGTTCAGACTGGCTACAGTCAGAGGGAGAGAGGTTACAAAGAAAAGGGGGGGGGACTCAGGTGGCAGGTTCAGACTTCGCTATAGTATCAGGGACAGAGGTACAACGAAAGGGGGGGACTAGTCTGGAGGTTCAGACTGCTATAGTAGGAAGTTCAGAAGGGGAACAGGTGGAGGAGACGAGTAGAGATTACAAGAGAAAAAGGGTGGGGGGACTAGGTGGAAGGTCAGACTGCTATCAGTAGAGGAGCAAGAGGTTACAAGAGAAGGGGGGAGACAGTGGAGGTTACGAGAACTGCTAATAGTAGAGGGAGAGATTACAGAGAAGGGCGGACTAGGGTGGAGGTTCAGACTGCTATAAGTAGAAGGGAGAGAGCGTACAAGAGAAGGGGGGGACTCAGGTGGAGAGTCAGACCTGCTATAGTCAGGGGAGAGACGCGTTACAAGAGAAGGGGGGGACTAGGTGGAGATTCAGACTGCTCATAGTAGAGGGGAAGAATGAGGTTACAATGAGAAAAGGGGGAGACTATGGGTGGAGGTCTCAGACTGCTATAGTACGAGGCGGAGAGTTACAGAGAAAAAGCGTGGCGGGACTAGGTGGAGGTTCAGAAACTGCTGATAGTAGAGGGATGAGAGTTTAACAAGAGAAAAGGGGGAGACTATGGTGGAGGTTCAGACTGCTATGTAGAGGCGAGAGAGGTTTACAAGAGAAAAGGGTGGAGACTAGGTGGGAGGTTTCAGACGTGCTATATTACGAGGGAGAGAGGTATACGAGAAGCGCGGGGCAGACTGAGGTGACGAGTTTCCAGACTCACTTATTGAAGAGGGGAGAGATTACAAGGCGAAGGGGGGACTAGGTGGAGGGTCAGGAACTGCTTATTAGCTAGAGGGAGAGACCGGTTACAAGAGAAGGGGGGGGACTAGGTGGAGGTCAGCCGCTCGCTATAGCTAGAGGAGATGCAGGTTACAACAGAAGGGTCGGCGAACTAGGTGGAGGTTCAAGACTGCTCATAGTAGAGTGGAAGAGAGTTATAAGAGAAGGGCGGAGACTAGGTGGAGTTTCAGACTGCCTTATAGCTACAGGAGAGAGACCGGCTTACAAAGAGAACAACGGTGGGACCTAGGTGCCCGAGGTTTCAGACTGCTTATAGTAGAGGGAGATAGCGTACAACGAAGAAGGGGGGGGACTAGCGTGCGAGTTCAGACTGCCATAGTACGAGTGGAGAGAGCGTTACAAGAGAAAGGTGTGCGGCGGACTAGGGGGTATGTCAGAACTGCTATAGGTAGCCAGGGAGAGAGGTTACAAGAGAAAGGGGGAGACTAGGTGGCACGGTTCAGACTGCATCATCAGTAGAGGGAGAGAGGTTACAAGCAGAAGGGCGGGCGACTAGCGGGGGAGTTCGGACTCGCTATAGTAGAGGGCAGAGAGGACAAGAGAAAGGGGGGACTAGTGGAGGCCGTCACGGACTGCTATAGTAGAAGCGGCAGAGGAGCGTTTACAAGAGAAAGGGGGACTAGGGCGGAGGTTCAGACTGCACTATAGTAAGGAGAAACGCAAGGTTACAAGAGAAGGGGGGACTAGAGTGGAGGTCAGACTGCTATAGTAGAGGAGAGAGGTTACAAGAGAAACAGGTGGCCAGACTAGGTGGGAGTCAGGACTGCTATAGTAAGCGGCAGACGGAGGTGTACAAGAGAAAAGCAGGTGGGGACTAGGTGGAGGTTCACGACTTGCCCTAGGTAGAGGAGAGAGTTTACATAGAGAAAAGGGTGGGCAGACTAGTGGCAGGTCTAGGCCACTGCCTATTATTAGGAGGGAGAGAGTTACAAGAGAAAAGTGTGGGAGGCACTAGGTGGAGCGTTCAGACTGCTATATTAGAGGCGAGAGAGGCTTAGCTACGAGAAGGGGGAAGACTAGGTGGAGTTTCAGAGACTGCTATAGTAGATGGGAGAGAGGTTACAACGAGAAGGGGGACTAGGCTGGAGGTTCAGACTGCCACCTATAGTCAGAGCGGAGAGAGGTCTACAAGAGAGGGGGGGGACTAGGTGGCAGTTCAGCCTGCCTATTAGTAGAGGGAGAGAGGCTGGGCTACCAGAGCAGAGGACGCGGACTTTAGTGGAGGTTCAGACTGCTATATTAGAGGGAGAGAGGTTATAAGAGCAAAAGGGGGAGACGTAGGGTGAGGTTCAGACTGCCCTGATAGTAGAGGAGAGAGGTTACAAGAGAAAAGGGTGGGACTAGCGTCGGAGGTTTCAGACTGCTATAGCGAGGGAGAGAGCGTTACAAAGAATAAGGGTGGACTGTGGAGGTCTCAGACTGCTACAGTAGAGGAGAGGAGGTTACAGAGAAAAGGCGTGGGGGACTCAGCGTGGAGGTTCAGAGCTCTATAGTAGAGGGAGAGAGTTACAAGAGAAAGAAACAGGAGTGGGGACCTAGGTGGAGGTACAGACTTGCGCTATAGTAGAGAGGAGAGAGCGTTACAAGAGAAAAGGCGGTGCGGGGACTACCGTGGAGCGTCAGTACTGCTACCAGCTAGAGGCGAGAGAGGTTACACCAGCCAGAAGGGGTCGCAGACTCGTGCGAGTTCAGGACTGCCGATATAGTAGAGGGAAACGGTTACAACGAGAAGGACGCAGACTAGGTGGAGGTTCAGACTGCTAGTAGTAGAGGGAGAGAGGTTACAAGAAGAAGGGCGGGACTAGGTGGAGGTCAGACTGCTACAGTAGAGGCGAGAGAGGTGTACAGCGAGGAAGGGGGAGACTAGGTGGAGCGTTTCGAGACTGCCTTATAGTAGAGCCGGAGAGAGGTCTACAGAGAAAAAGGCGTCGGCGGTACTAGGTGGAGCGTCAGCCGGTACTGCTATATGTAGAGGGAGAGAGCGTTACAAGATAAGGGGCGGACTTAGCGTGGAGGTTCCAGACTTGCGTATAGTAGAGCGGAGAGAGGTTACAAGAGAAAAGGGTGGCGGACTAGTGGAATGGTCAGACTGCTATAGTAGAGGGGAGAGAGGTTTACATAGCGAAGCGGTGTGAGGACTGGTGGGAGTTTCAGACTGCCTCATAGTAGAGGGAGAGAGGTTACAAGAGAGGGCGGGGACTAGGTGCGAGTTCAGACTGCTATAAGTAGAGGAGAGAGTGTACAAGAGCAAGGGGGCGACTACGGTGGAGCGGTCCGACTGGTATAGTACGAGCGGAGAGAGGTTACAAGATTAAGGGGGGATAGGTGGAGATTCAGACTGCCTACTAGTAGAGGGAGAGAGGTTACAAGAGAAAAGGGTGGGAGGGACTAGGTGGAGTCAGACTGCCTTTATAGTAGAGCGAGAGAGGTTACAAGAAATAAAGGGTGGTGGGACGTAGGCGAGTTCAGACTGCCCCATAGTAGAGGAGAGAGTTTACAAGAAAAAGGTGCCCTGGAAGACTAGGTGGGACGGTTCAGACGTGCTATTAGTATAGAGGGAGAGAGGTTACAAGAAGAAAAAAGGGTGGAGACTTAGGTGGAGGTTCAGACTGCCACTTATTAGACGGCGAGAGAGAGAGAGTGTTATACTGATGAAGCGTTGGGGAGATACTGGTGGAGTTTGCAGACTGCGTATAGTTACGCAGGCTCGAGAGAGGTTACACAGAGAAGGGGCGGGACTAGGTTGGAGGTCAGACTGCTGATAGTAGAGGAGAGAGGTTACAAGAGAAGGGGGGGACTAGGTGGAGGTTTCAGCCTGCTATAGTAGAGGGAGAGCAGTTACAGAGAAGGCGGGGACTAGGTGGAGCGTTCAGCACTGCTCTATAGTAAGAGGGCAGAGAGGTTATAAACGAGAGGGAGACTAGTGAGGTTTCAGACTGCCTATAGTAGAGCGGGAGCAGAGGTTGACAAGACGAAAAGTGCGTGGCCGGACTAGGTGGAGGTTCAGACGGCCTATAGTAGAGGAGAGAGGTTTACAAGGAGAAGCGGGGGGACTGAGGTGGGGTTCTAGACTGCCTATAGTAGAGGCGAGAGAGCGTTACAAGAGCAGAAAGGGGGGGACTAGGTGGCCATGGTCCAGACGGCCCTATAAGTAACGGGGAGAGCGTTACAAGAGAAGGGCGGAGGACTACGGTGGACGCGTTCAGACTTGCTATCAGTAGAGGCAGAGAGGTTTACAAGCACGAAGGCGCGGGCGACTAGGGACGGTTCAGACTGCTATAGTAGAAGGGAGAGAGGTTACAAGAGAAGCGGGGGGACTAGGTGCGAGGGTCAGACTGCTATAGTAGAGGGGAGAGAGGTTACAGAGAAAGGGGGGGACTAGGGTGGAGATTCAGACTGCCGTATAGTAGATGGGAGAGAGTTACAAGAGAAAGGGGAGACTAGGTGAGGTTCAGGTACTGCCTATAGTAGAGGGAGAGAGGTTACAGAGAAAAGGTGTGCGGACTAGTGCGAGGTTCAGACTGCTATAGTACGAGCGAGAGAGTTTACCAAGAGAACAAGGTGGAGAGACTAGGTGGGAGGTTCAGACTGCCGTATAGAGAGGGAGAGAGGGTTACAAGAGCAAAAGCGGGGGAGACCTAGTGTGCAGGTTCAGATGCTATATTAGAGGAGACGAGTTATGACCGAGAAGGGCGGGGGGGGGAAGGGAAAAAACTTGGGGGTTTTTTGGGGGCGAGTTTTCCCCCCAGGATTTCTAATAGAATGAGGCGGAGAAGGTTACAAAGAAAAGGGGGGCGACTAGGTTGGAAGGGTCAGACTTGCTATAGTAAGCGAGAGAGGTTACAAGAGAAGGGGCGGGACTAGTGGGACGGTCAGGGCCTGCTATAGTAGAGGCGAGAGAGGTTACAAGAGAAGGGGGGGACTGGTGGCAGGGTCAGACTGCTATATTCAGATTGGAGAGAGCGTTCTAAAGAAGGGGGGAGACTAGGTGCGAGTTTCAGACTTGCTGAGGTAGAGGGAGAGAGGTTAACAGAGAAGGGGACGGCGACTAGGTGGAGGTTCAGACTGCGGTATAGTAGCAGGAGAGAGGTTACAAGAGAAAAGGGGTGGGGGACTAGGTGGAGGCTTCAGACTGTTTATAGTAGAGGGAGGAGATGTTATAAGAGAAGGGGGGAGACTAGGTGAGTTTCACGACTGCTATAGTAAGAGGCGAGAGAGGTTACAAGAGAAGCGGCAGGGACTACGGTGCGCAGGCTCAGGACTGCCTTATAGTAGAGGAGAGAGGTTACAAGAGTGAAAGGGTGGCGGAGACTAGGTGGAGGTTCAGACTGCCTATAGTAGAGGGAGGGAGGTACACAGAGAAACAGGGTGGAAGCACTACGGTGGGAGTTCAGTACTGCTTATAGTAGAGGGTAGAGAGTTACAAGAGAAAAGGGTGGGGCGACTTAGCGTCGCGAGTCAGACTGCTATGAGTAGAGGAGAGAGGTTACAAGAGTGAAAAGGGAGGGGACTAGGTGGAGGTTTTCAGACTGCTATAGTACAGAGGGAGGAGATTACAATGAGAAAGGGTGGGGGGACTAGGTGGACGTTCCAGTCTGCTATAGTAGAGGGGAGAGAGTTTACAGAGAGAAAAGGCGAGGGAACTAGGTGGCAGGTTCAGACTGCCTATAGTAGAGGGAGGAGGATTACAATGAGAAAACGGGTGGGGGACTAGGTGAGGATTTCAGGCTGTCATAGTATTAGGGAGAGAGGTTAAAAAACGAGAAGGGGGAGGATTAGCGTGGAGGTTCAGACTGCCTATAGGTTAGAGGGAAGAGAGCGTTACAAAGAGAAAAAGGTGGGACTAGGTCGGCAGGTTCCAGACTGCTATAGTAGAGGGAGAGAGGTTACAAGAGAAAAGGGGGCGGGGACTAGGTGGAGATTCCAGACTGCCTATAGTAGAGGAGAGAGGTTACAAGACGAAAAGCGTGGGGGATACGGGCGAGTTCAGACTGCTATAGTCATAGGGAGAGAGCGTGTACACGAAGAAGGGGGGACTTAGGTGGAGTTCAGACTGCTTATAGTACGAGGGATGAGGGTTACAAGAGAAGGGGGAGACTAGGTGCGAGGTTCAGACTGCAATTAGTAGAGCGGAGAGAGGTTACAAGAGAAGCGGGGGAGACTAGGTGGAGGTTTCAGACTGCCCCTATAGGTAGAGGGAGAAGGGTTTACAATGAGAAGGGGGACGACTAGTTGGAGCCGTTCAGACTCTGCTATAGCTAAGGGAGAGAGGTTACAAGAGAAGGGGGCGAGACTAGGGCGTGGAGGGTCAAGCACTGCCTCTAGTAGAGGAGAGAGGTTACAAGACGCCAAGGCGGGAGACTAGTGGAGGCTTCAGACTGCTATAGTAGAAGGGAGAGAGCGTACAAGGAGAAGCGGCGAGGACCTAGTGGAGGTTCAGGACTGCTATAGTTAGAGGAGAGAGGTTTACAAAGAGAAGGGGGAGCACTAGGTGGCAGGTTCAGACTGTCTATAGTAGAGGGAGAGGTTACAAGAGAAAAGGGGGGGCTAGGTGCGAGGTTCAGAGCTGCGCCTATAGTTAAGGAGAGAGGTTACAAGAGAAGGGGGAGGGACTAAGGTGAGCGTTTCAGACTGCATAGCTAGAGGGGGAGAGGTCTTACAAGAGCAAGCGGGGCCGAGGACGTAGGTTGGAGCGTTCAGACTGCCTATCAGTAGGGGAGAGAGTTACAAGAGAAAGGGGGGCAGTGGACTATGTGGCAGCTTCAGACTGCTTATAGCTAGAGGCGAGAGAGGTTTACAAGAGAAGGGGGGCAAGACTAGGTGGGAGGTTCAGACTGCTATTAGTAGGAGGGAAGAGAGGTACAAGAAGAAGGGGGGAACTAGGTGAGGTTCAGACTGCTATAGAAGAGGAGAGAGTAACAAGAGAAGGGGGCAGGACTAGGCTCGGAGTTCAGACTGCTATAGTAGAGGACGAGAGGCTTACAAGCAGAAGGGGGAGACAGGGTGGAGAATTCCAGATGCCTATAGGTAGAGCCGGAGAGAGTTTTACAAGAGAAGGGGGAGACTTAGGTGGAGGTTCAAGACTGGCTATAGTAGAGGAGAGATTACAAGGGAGAAAAGGTGGGGGACTAGGTGGAGGTTCAGACTGCTATAGTAGAGGGAAGAGAGGTTACAAGAGAAAAGGCGGGGGACTAGTGAGGTTCAACTGCTATAGTACGAGGGAGAGAGCACGTTACAAGAGGAAAAGCGGTGCCGGACTAGGTGGAGGTCAGACTTCTTACAGTAGAGGGAGAGAGGTTACAGAGAAAAGGGGGGGAACAGGTGGAGCGTTCAGGACGCTATCAGTCAGGAGGGGAGAGAGGTTACAAGAGAAGGGGGAGACTAGGTGAGGTTCAGACTGCTACTAGTAGAAGGCGATAGAGTGTTTACCAAGAGAAAAGGTGTGGGGAGCTAGGATGAGGCTTAGACTTCACTATAGTAGAGGGAGAGAAGGTGTACAAGAGAAGGGGGGAGACTATGCCGTGGAGGTTCAGACTGCTATAGTAGAGGGAGAGAAGGTTACAAGGAGAAGGCGCGGAGCACTTAGGTGGAAGTCCAGACTGCGTATAGTAGAGAGAGAGCGGGTTACAAGAGAAGGGGCGAGAGACAAGGTGGAAGGTCGACCTGCCTATAGTAGAGGAAGGAGGTTTACAAGAGAAGGCGGAGACTAGGTTGGAGGTTTCAGACTGCCCTATAGTAGAGGGAGAGAGGTTACACGAGAAAAGGGTGGCGGCGGACCTACGGTGGAGGTTCAGACTGCCTATCAGTAGAGGAGAGAGGTTACAAGAGAAAAAGGGGTGGGCCTAGTTGTGAGGTTCAGACTGCGTATAGTAGAGGCGAGAGAGGTTACGAAGACGAAAAGCCCGTGGGGACTAGTGGAGGTTCAGCACTGCTACAGTAGAGGCGAGAGTAGGTTACAAAAAAAGGGGGGGAGGACTAGGCTGGAGGTTCAGGGACTGCTGATAGTCAGAGGGACAGAGAGCGTTACAAGAGAAGGCGGGGAACTAGGTGGAGTTTCAGACTGCCTAAGTTAGAGGTGAGAGAGGTTACAAGAGGAAAAGGGTGGGGACTAGGTGGATAGCGTTCGATGCATAGTAGAGGGAGAAGTGGTTGACAAGAGAAAAGGTGGGGGGCACTAGGTTGAAGGTCAGGCACTGCCTATAGTAGGAGGAGACGATTACAAGAGAAAAGCGGGGCCGGACTAGGTGGAGGTTCGAGACTGCTACATAGAGGAGACGAGGTTACAAGAGAAAAGGTGGGGACTAGGTGGACAGTTCAGACTGCTATAGCTAGAGGGAGAGAGCGTTACAAAGAGAAAAAGGCGGAGACTAGTGGCAGGTCAGCTCTCCTGTTACATTTATCCTCCTGTGCTCATCGAACCAGCTAGATCATTAGAATTCAGGTGCCACTTAGATTATGGTTGGAGAAAACCTACAAGACGGATAAACTCGCTCCAGGAACGACGGCATCAAGATCACGCAAGTCCATATAGGGACGACGGGTTGGCTTGCCGCTTTCACTCGCTCCTAACCAAACTGTTGCTCATTTATTAGTGTTTTTTTAGCGTTTGTTTGCTAACTTATTTTAACCTTGTTTCTTCGTACTACATGTTTCCCTGCCACCCGTCTCTTGCATGACGAAAATAACTTCATGGCCAGCAGAACAGCGCATTTACTCACCTAGCAACTAAAAAAAGCTTTTTCCTTTAACGATTCAGACGAGAAGGATATGACTGCCGTTCCTGGGAACAGGCCCAAAGCTCAGTCTTTTGCCGTTTTTGCGTGAAGAAAAGACGGAGAAAAAGGGGGCGCAGGTCGGGCTGCCTTCTGAGAATCCGTAGGCGAGCGAGTAAACTCCCACTGCCACGCGTTCTATTGGCTAACGTGCAATCATTYGAAAATAAAAAGGGTGACCTACAATTAAGATTATCCTACCAACCGGACATTAAAAACGTTAATATCTAATGTTTCACCAAGTTGTGGCTCAGCGACGACATCGATAATATAGAGCTGGCGGGATTTTCCATGCACCGGCAGAACAGAGAAGTCTGGTAAGACGACGGGTGGGGGTGTCTATTTGTCAATAACAGCAATATTGCTCGCCCGAGGTGGAGTACCTTATGATAAACTGTAGATCACACTATCTACCAAMKGAGTTCTCATCTATATTATTCATAGCCGTCTATTTACCACRACAYACCGATGCTGGCACTAAGACCYCACTCAACCTATAAGAATATAAGACCATAAGCAAACAAGAAAATGCTCATCCAGAAGTGGCGCTTCAAGAGSCCAGGGACTTRAATGCAGGGAAACTTAAATCAGTTTTACAAAAWTTTTACCAGCATGTCACATGTGCAACCAGAGGGAAAAAAACTCTAGACCACCTTTACGCCACACACAGAGATGCATACAAAGCCCTCCCTCGCCCTCCATTTGGCAAATCTGACCATAACTATATCCTCCTTATTCCTGCTTACAAGCAAAAACTAAAGCAGGAAGTACCAGTGACTCGCTCAATAGCGACATGGTCAAACGACGTGGATGCTACGCTAAAGGATTGTTTTGCTAGCAGAGACTGGAATATGTTCCAAGATTCATCCAATGGCATTGAGGAGTACACCACCTCAGTCATCGGCTTCATCACGACGACGTCCCCCAGTGACCATACATACATATTCCTACCAGAAGCCATGGATTCCAGGCAACATCCACATCGAGCTAAAGGCTGGAGCTTCCGCTTTCAAGGAGTGGGACACTAATGCGGCGCTTATAGGAAATCACGCTGTGCCCTCAGACCAACCATCAAACAAGCAATGCGTCAATACAGGATAAGATTGAATTRTWCTACACCGGCTCTGAAGCTCGTCGGATGTGGCAGGGCTTGAAAACTATTACGGACAACAAAATGGAAACCCAGCCGCGAGCTGCCCAGTGACGCGAGCCTACCAGACGAGCTAAATGCCTTTTATGCTCGCTTCGGGGCAAGCAACACTGAAGCATGCACGAGAGCAACAGCTGTTCTGGATGACTYTGTGATAACGCTCTTGGTAGCCAATGTGAGCAAGACCTTTAAACAGGTCAACATTCACAAAGCCACGGGCCAGATGAATTACCAGGACGTGTACTCAAATTATGCGAGGACCAACAGGCAAGTGTCTTCACTGACATTTTCAACCTCTGCCTGACCGAGTCTGTAATACCTACATGTTTCAAGCAGACCACCATAGTCCCTGTGCCCA
>NW_019945279.1:71098-78283 GCF_002910315.2 Salvelinus sp. IW2-2015
GCAATGCGTCAATACAGGATAAGATTGAATTCTACTACACCGGCTCTGAAGCTCGTCGGATGTGGCAGGGCTTGAAAACTATTACGGACAACAAAATGGAAACCCAGCCGCGAGCTGCCCAGTGACGCGAGCCTACCAGACGAGCTAAATGCCTTTTATGCTCGCTTCGGGGCAAGCAACACTGAAGCATGCACGAGAGCAACAGCTGTTCTGGATGACTYTGTGATAACGCTCTTGGTAGCCAATGTGAGCAAGACCTTTAAACAGGTCAACATTCACAAAGCCACGGGCCAGATGAATTACCAGGACGTGTACTCAAATTATGCGAGGACCAACAGGCAAGTGTCTTCACTGACATTTTCAACCTCTGCCTGACCGAGTCTGTAATACCTACATGTTTCAAGCAGACCACCATAGTCCCTGTGCCCATGAAAGCGAAGGTAACCTGTCTAAATCACTACCGCCCCGTAGCACTCACGTCGGTAGCCATGAAGTGCTTTGAAAGGCTGGTCATGGCTCACATCAACAGCATCCTGTTTAATGAAAACCTGTAATTCGTTGTTTTAATATGTTGGTAACCAGCATTAAAATGTATGCACTCACTGCTGTAAATTGCTCTGGATAAGAGCGTCTGCTAAACTACAATTTTTTTTATAACTGTTTACAGAAAATCCGTCATGGGGGAAATTAGGTACTGTGGTAAATGTATTATTTTTTATGCAAATGTATGCATATTTAAATCATAGTTCATAAACCAGTTGTGTAATTGTAAGACATTTTTACAGCTGACGGTAGCTTAAACTGTTAAAAAGCTGTACCATTTTGAAAACCAAACACTTTAGGCTGACATTGACAGTCATGATGTTTTATGTAATTAAAATAGTTATCATTCACAGTATTTATGTTTGTTGCAGGACTTGTGCTGTTATCAGTCCTTCCAGAAAAAAAACCTAGACATAAAAAAATGTTAAACACAGTTTTAAGTGAAATATTAGCTATCGTCTTAAATAGAAGAATCTAATTTGACAAATGTACTTACAAGGCTTTTCAGCACCAGCAGCTTAACTACTGCTAGAGTATTGTACCWTTATTGATCTACTGTTCTGCAACAACAGATGTCCTCACAGTGGATGGGTTGATTAGGATTCATTTACATTTACATTTAAGTCATTTAGCAGACGCTCTTATCCAGAGCGACTTACAAATTGGTGCATTCACCTTCACCTTATGATTCAAACCTTCTCTCAAACAGCCTAATGCCTACTCTTAGAGCAGGTTTACCCCATTAACGTACTTGGTCTTGTAAATGTGTTTCCATGTAAGACATCATTCCACCGCGGCGTCAATCTAACATAATAAAAACATCCCCGTTAACTTCTGTCAGTTTATTTTGCATTGGATGCGCCTCATTCCACCACATCCATCTATSTCGTGACAGAGCTAGAGCGGTGTTTGTCAGACAATGAGAGGACTGTGTGTCCCTGTAGTTACTCTGACTGTGTCCCTGTAGTTACTCTGACTGTGTCCCTGTAGTTACTCTGACTGTGTCTCTGTAGTTACTCTGACTGTGTGTCCCAGGAGTTACTCTGACTGTGTCCCTGTAGTTACTCTGACTGTGTCCCTGTAGTTACTCTGACTGTGTCCCCGATATAAAAAAAAAAAAAAAAAAAAAAAACGGACACACAGAGTCCTCACAGTCAGAGTAACTACGGGACACGTCAGAGTAACTACAGGGACACAGTCAGAGTAACTTCAGGCTGGGACCACAGTCCGAGTAACTTACAGGGACACAGTTCCAAGAGTAACTAACAGGGCACACAAGTCAGAGTAACTATCCACAGGCGAGTAACTACAGAGTCACTCACATTCAAGAGTAACTACAGGGACACAGTCAGAGTTAACTACATGGGACACAGTCAGAGTAACTACAGGGACACAGTCAGAGTACCTACAGGGACACAGTCAGAGTAAACTACAGCGGGAACACAAGTCAGAGTAACTAAGGGACACAGTCAGGAGTAAACTCACTGGGAACAACAGTCAGAGTAACTTAACAGGGAGCACACAGTCAGAGTAACTACATGGGACACAGTCAGAGTATACTAACAGGGAACCAGTCAGAGTAACTACCTGGGCACACAGTCAGGTAACCTACAGGACACCAAGTTCAGAGTAACTACCTAGGGACACACAGATCGAGAGTAACTCATGGGCACACAGTCAGATAAACTACAGGGCACACCAGTCAGAGTAACTACAGGACAACGTCAGTAACAGGGACCAGTAGACATACTACAGGGACACAGTCAGAGTAACTACAAACTGGACACAGTCAGAGTAACCTGACGGACACACAGGTCAGAGTAACTTAACAGGGACACAGTCAGAAGTAAACTACGGGAACAACACAGTCAGAGTTAACTACGGGACACAAATCAGAGTAACTACAGGGACACAGTCAGAGTAACTAACTGGGCACACAGTCAGAGTAAAACTACCAGGGACACACAGTAGAAGTAACTCACTGGGCACACAGTCAGAGGTAACTACAGGGACACAGTCACAGACTCTGGAAATCGATAACCTCGGACACAGTCAGAGCTAACTACAGGGACACCAGTCCAGAGTAACTACAGGGACACACGTCAGAGTCCCTGCCAATCATACCCTGGGCACAGTCAGATACCGCAGAGCAGCTAACTTACAGCGGACACACAGTCCAGAGTAATACTACAGGGGACACCACCGAGTACACGGACACAGCATAACTACAGGGCACACATCAGAGTAACTACAGGGGACACCAGTCCAGGAGTAACTACAGGGACCAAGTCAGAGGTAACTACAGGGACACCAAGAACACACGAAAGTCAGAAACTACAGCGGACACAGTCAGGTAACTACAGGAACCAGTCCGAGTAACTACAGGGACAACAAGGTCAGAGTAACTACAGGGACACAGTCAGAGTAACTACGGGGACACAGTTCGCGAGTAACTCCAGAGACACATCAGACTTCCTGCCAGTAGGTAATACAGGGACCACAGTCAGAGTAACTACTGGGACACACAGTCAAGAGTACTACGAAGCAGGAGTTAACTCCTGGACACAGTCAGAAGTAACATGACAGGGACAGCAGTCAGAGTAACTCCGGCACACAGTCAGAGTAACTACAGGGACAGCAAGTCATAGGTAACTACAGGGAACAGTCAGAGTAACTCATGCAGGGACACCCAAGTCAGACGTAAACTACACGAGAACAGTCAGAGTAACTAAGCGAGACACAGTCAGAGTAACTACAGGACACACAGTCAGAGTTCAGGGAAACGTCAGAGTCTTGGGGACACAGTCAGGTAACTACAGGACACAGATCAGCAAGTAAACTACAGGGACACAGTCAGAGGTAACTACAGGGACACAGTCAGAGTAATCAGGGACACACAGCTCAGAGTAACTACCTAGAGACACAGTACAGAGTAACTACCAGGGACACAGTCAGAGTAACACAGGGACACCAATCAGAGTAACTTACACGGGACCAGTCCATAATCAGGAGAACATCCTGGTCACGGACACAGTCAGAGTAACTAAAACCAGTCATAAAGGGCACACAGTCAGAGTAACTACAGGGACACAGTCAGAGCTATACTACAGAAGAGACACAGTCAGAGTAACTTAAAAAATACTCGGGAACACAGTCAGAGTAAACTACAGGGAAACAGTCAGGAGTAAATCTACTGGGACACCAGTCAGAGTAAACTAGGAACACAGACTCGCTGACACAGTCAGAGCTCTGACAAGCGGTACAGGGACACAGTTCCAGAGTAACTCCTGGGACCTAGGGTATTACGACACAGTCACAGTAACTACAGAGACACAGTCAAGAGTAACTACAGGGACACAGTCAGAAGTACTACAGGGACACAGTCAGAGTAAACTACAGGGACACACAGTCAGCAGTAATACAGGGGACACACAGTTCAAGTAACTAATGCGGACAGCAGTCAGTAGTAACTACTGGGACACAGTCAGACGTAACTATGGGACACAGTCAGAGTAACTACAGCGGACACAGTCAGAGTAATATGGGACACAGTTCAGAGTAACTCTGGGACACAGTCAGAGTAAACTACTGGGACACAGTCAGCGGTTAACTAATGGGACACATCAGAGTACTCCTGGACACACAGTCAAGCTAACTCCTGCCGGACACAGTCAGAGTAACTACAGGGCGACACAGTCAGAGTAGACTACAGCGGACACACAGTCAGAGTAACTACAGGCGACACACAGTCAGAGTAACTAATTGGACACAGTCGAGTAACTACAGAGACACAGTCAGAGTAACTACAGGGACACAGTCAGTAGTAACTAATGGGACACAGTCATAGTAACTACAGGGGACAACAGTTCAGAGTAACTCAGGGACACAGCAGAGGTACTACAGGGACACAGTCAGAGTAACTAATGGGACACAGTCAGAGTAAGGCTCCTGGGACACAGTCAGTAGTAACTACAGGGACACAGTCAGAGTAACTACTGCGGACGGACAGTCAGAGTAACTACAGGGGACACACCAGTCAGAGTTAACTACAGGGACACGGTCAGAGTAATACTGCGGACACAGTCAGAGTAACTACAGGGACACACAATCAGTGTAGGACTACAGGGACACAGTCAGGTAAACTACTGGGACACGACAGTCAGAGTAATACAGTTGGACACACAGTCGAGTAACTACTGGGACCAGGTCAGAGTAACTACAGGGGACACAGTCAGAGTAACTCCACTGGGACACATTCAGAGTTAACTCACAGGACACAGTCAGATTAACTCAGGGACACATCAAGAGTAACTACTGGGACACAGTCAGAGTAACTACAGGCGCACAGTCAAAATACCAGCAGTAACACAGGGACACGAGTCAGAGTAACTACAGCGTGACACAGTCAGAGTAACTAAGCGGACACAGTCAGAGTAACTACAGGGACACAGTCAGAGTAACTACTGCAGGACACAGTCAGAGTAACTCAAAAAAATGGGTAAACAGTTCAGGTAGAACGACATCAGACGTAACTACATGGGACACAGTCAGAGTAACTACGGGGACACACAGTCAGATAACTACAGGGACACAGTCAGAGTAACTACTGCGGACACACAGTCAGAGTAACTACAGGGACACAGTCAGAGTAACTACAGGGACACAGTCAGAGTAACTACAGGGACACAGTCAGAGTTAACTACAGGGACACAGTCAGAGTAACTACAGGGACACAGTCAGAGTAACTACAGGGACACAGTCAGAGTAACTACAGGACACAGTCAGAGTTAATGGGACACAGTCAGAGTAACTCCTGGGACACACAGTCAGGTACTAATGGGACACAGTCAGATAACTACAGGGGACACACAGTCAGAGTAACTACTATGGGACACAGTCAGAGTAACTACAGAGACACAGTCAGAGTAACTACAGGGACACAGTCAGAGTAACTAATGGGACACAGTCAGAGTAAACTACAGGGACACAGTCAGAGTACTACAGGGACACAGTTCAGAGTAACTACAGGGACACAGTCAGAGTAACTACAGGACACAGTCAGAGTAACTCCTGGACACAGTCAGAGTAATACAGGGACACAGTCAGAGTAACTACGGGGACACAGTCAGAGTAACTACAGGGACCACAGTCCAGAGTAACTACAGGACACAGTCAGAGTAACTACTGGGACACGTCAGAGTAAACTACAGGGACACACAATCAGAGTAACTACAGGGACACAGTCAGAGTAACTTACTGGGACACACAGTCAGAGTAACTACAGGGGACACACAGTCAGAGTAAACTACTGGGACACAGTCAGAGTAACTACAGGGACACAGTCAGAGTAACTACTGGGACACAGTCAGAGTAACTACAGGGACACAGTCAGACGTAACTACAGGGACACAGTCAGAGTAACTACTGGACACAGTCAGAGTAAACTACAGGGACACACAGATCAGAGTAACTACAGGACACAGTCAGAGTAACTACTGGGACACACAGTCAGAGTAACTACAGGGAACACAGTCAGAGTAACTACTGGGACACAGTCAGAGTAACTACAGGGACACAGTCAGAGTAAACTACTGGGACACAGTCAGAGTAAACTACAGGGACACAGTCAGAAGTAACTACAGGGGAACACAGTCAGAGTAACTACTGGGACACAGTCAGAGTAACTACAGGGACACACAGGTCAGAGTAACTCAGGACACAGCAGAGTAACTACGGGCACACAGTCAGAGTAACTACAGGGACACACAGTCAGAGTAACTACAGGGACACAGTCAGAGTAACTACAGGGCACACAGTCAGAGTAACTACAGGCGACACAGTCAGAGTAACTACAGGGACACAGTCAGAGTAACTACAGGGACACAGTCAGAGTAACTACAGGGACACAGTCAGAGTAACTACAGGGACACAGTCAGAGTAAACTACCAGGGACACAGTCAGAGTAACTACAGGGACACACGTCAGAGTAACTACAGGGACACCAGTTCAGAGATTAAACTACAGGGACACAGTCAGAGTAACTACAGGGACACAGTCAGAGTAACTACAGGGACACACAGTCAGAGTAACTACAGGGACACAGTCAGAGTAACTACAGGGACACAGTCAGAGTAACTACAGGGACACAGTCAGAGTAACTACAGGGACACAGTCAGAGTAACTACAGGACACCCAGTCAGAGTAACTACAGAGACACAGTCAGAGTAACTACAGGGACACAGTCAGAGTAACTACAGGGACACAGTCAGAGTAACTACAGGGACACAGTCAGAGTAACTACAGGGACACAGTCAGAGTAACTACAGGGACACCAGTTCAGAGTAACTACAGCGGACACAGTTCAGAGTAACTTACAGGGACACAGTCAGAGTAACTACAGGGACACACAGTCAGAGTAACTACAGAGACACGAGTCAGAGTAACTACAGCGGACACAGTCAGAGTAACACAGGGACACACGTCAGAGTAACTACAGGGACACAGTCAGAGTAACTTACAGCGGACCAGTCAAGTAACTACAGGGACACAGTCAGAGTAACTACAGGGACACAGTCAGAGTAAACACAGGGGACACACAGTTCGAAGGATGTAACTACAGGGACACAGTCCGGAGTAACTACA
>NW_019945280.1:0-16451 GCF_002910315.2 Salvelinus sp. IW2-2015
CTCTGTCCTCCCCATATTGTGGAGAATCCCACTAACTCTGTCCTCCCCATATTGTGGAGAATCCCACTAAGGTGTATGCAGGAGATCAACAGCCAAGGAAGCAGGTCAAACACACAGGCCTCTGGAACCATATAATTAGTATGATTCTAGAATGATCCATTGTAATTCTATGTCTGGAACTGCCATCATACTACGGCAGACCTGACTAGCTTATGTGACACCAACCCCAACTTCACATGGACAGAGAAAATAACAATCCATTACAACAAGCAGGGATTGAAATGGCATGTGGTGAAATAAACTTGATAATCATTTCCCAAAAGTTTCACCACAAATCCACCATAATTACTGTCATAACAGTATTGAAAATACATACAAAAATATACAAATGTTTTCCTATTTTACCAAATCAAAGTTGAATATCAGATGCTCACTTCTCTCTAACATTTTGATCAAGTCTGAAAGTAGTGAGACAGAAATGGATATCAATACACATGAAGACAGTGTGGCCTTCCATGCCATGTGCTTATTCCAGGGAGTGGCATAGAGGTGAACATAGGCAGCATTGATGCGTCCATGACACAGGCCTGCAAATCATATGGAGACAGTCCTCTAAGCACTGGTGCAAAAGGAAGGTTTTTGAAAGGGCTACACAAGATTATATATATATATATATATATATATATATATACACAGTACCAGTCAAACGTTTAGGACACACCTACTCATTCCAGGGTTTTTCTTTATTTCTACATTGTAGAATAATAGTGAAGACATCAACTATGAAATAACACATATGGAATCATGTAGTAACCAAAAAAGTGTTAAACAAATCAAAATATATTTATATATAAGGGCTATTTGACCAAGAAGGAGAGTGATGGAGTGCTGCATCAGATGACTTGGCCTCCACAATCAGCCAACCTCAACCCAATTGAGATGGTTTGGGATGAGTTGGACCGCAGAGTGAAGGAAAAGCAGCCATCAAGTGCTCAGCATATGTGGGAACTCCTTCAAGACTGTTGGAAAAGCATTCCAGGTGAAGCTGGTTGGTAGAATGCCAAGAGTGTGCAAAGCTGTCATCAAGGCGAAGGCTACTTTGAAGAATCTAAAATCTAAAACATATTTTGATTTGTTTAACACTTTTTTGGTTACTACATGATTCCATAGTCCATTGACATCTTCACTATTATTCTATAATGTAGAAAATAGTACAAATAAAGAAAAACCCATGAATGAGTCGGTGTGTCCAAACTTTTGACCTCAGATCCTCAAAAAGTTCTACAGCTGCACCATCGAGAGCATCCTGACTGGTTGCATCACTGCCTGTTATGACAACTGCTCAGCCTCTGACCGCAAGGCACTACGGAGGGTAGTGCTTATGGCCCAGTACATCACTGGGGCCAAGCTTCCTGTCATCCAGGACCTCTATACCAAGCGGTGTCAGAGGAAGGCCCTAAAAATTGRCAGAGACTCCAGCCACCCTAGTCATAGCCTTTTCTCTCTGCTGCCGCACAGCAAGAGGTACCGGAGTGCCAAGTCTAGGTCCAAATGGCTTCTTAACAGCTTCTACCCCCAAGCTATAAGACTCCTGAACAGCTAATCAAAGGGCCACCCAGACTATTTGCATTGCCCCCCCTCTCTTTTTACTCTGCTGCTATTCTGTTTGTTATCTATGAATAGTCACTTTAACTCTACCTACATGTACATAATACCTCAATTATCTCGACTAACCGGTGCCCCCGCACATTGACTCTGTACCGGTACCTCCTGTATATAGCCTTGCTATTGTTATTTTACTGCTGCTCTTTAATTATTTGTTACTTTTATTTTAAATGTTTTACTTATCTATTTTTTTTTAACCTGCTCACAAAAAGGTCTGTGCACAGCCCTGTCCCTGGCCCTGCCTTGGCCCTGGCCCTGCCTTGGCTCTGGCCCTGCCTTGGTCCTGGCCATGTCAGATGGGTATTCTGCATGCAGGAGAGGCTACCAGCATTGGAGAGAGGGGGAGATGGGGGAAGAAACACATAAAGCAGAGGTCACGTATCCTTCCCAAACAAGGGGTTTGAATATTTACCTTAATGTCAAACAATGCAGTCTTTTGGAAATCCCTGAGGTGGTGCATGAGGAAGGGAATTGTTGCTTCAAACGTGATCATGTTGAGGACGTGATACCGTTTTTTCACGCTATTGCGCCATTCAGTTTACATTATCATTCATTCCAACAGGCCCAAGCAATAGGTCTACAGATATTACTGTTAGATCTAACTATAGACCATTAGGTATCAACTAAATGTTTCTGAGCCAATTAATCAATCATTGTTTCTGAGGCAATGAATCAATCAGTGTTTCTGAACCAATTAATCAATCAGTGTTTGAGCCAATGAATCAATCAGTGTTTCTGAGCCAATGAATCAATCAGTGTTTCTGAACCAATTAATCACTTCAGGGCCTACTCTGGTTTTAGGTGGCCCGTACAAATACTATGTTCAGAGCCTACTCCTGGTTTTAGGTGGCCCGTACAAATACTATGTTCAGAGTCTACTCCTGGTTTTAGGTGGCCCGTACAAATACTATGTTCAGACCACTCCTGGTTTTAGGTGGCCCGTACAATACTATGTTCAGAGTCTACTCCTGGTTTTAGGTGGCCCGTGACAAATACTATGTTCAGAGCTCACTCCTGGTTTAGGTGGCCCGTACAAACTATGTTCAGAGTCATACTCCGGTTTTTAGGTGGCCCGTACAAAATACTATGTTCAGAGTCTTACTCCTGGTTTTAGGTGGCCCATACAAATACTGTTCAGAGCTCTCCTGGTTTTAGGTGGCCCATACACATATACTATGTTCAGAGTCACTCCTGGTGTTTTAGGTGGCCCGTACAATTACTATGTTCAGAGATCTAACAATGCCTGGTTGATAATGTTAGTAGTATCGCCCAGTAAACAAATGAATATAATTGAACGCTAAAGGTGTTTCCTTATGTGCCATACCACAGAAACTATCGCTGGATATGTTAAGCGATAGTGAACAATGCAAGATGGAACTACAAAATCTTGAAGGAGATGGGAGAAAAATTAAGCTACATACATAAGCCTATCCCATGATGGACACTTTTGCACTCTAAGTCCAAGACCACTTTTTTTTTTCTTCGTTAGCAGATTTTTTGCTATTTTGTGTTGGAAATGCTTGCAAAATATCTTTTTGGCGAGACGTGCCCTGCCTGGTTTTTCTCGACATGATCATGCCATTCAGCGCTCAAACCAACATCATCGCGATTGTGATTTCTATTTGGGTGTTATTCTAGCATACAAAAGCGGGCTGCCCTCAGTATGCGTGGGATTTCATCTGATCTGGTATGGTGCCAAGTGACGCAACAGCAATGCTTGACAGATTGAACTATCCAAATTTGAGACAGTCAAGTATACTACTTGCACTCACATAGGACCAAATATTAACAATAGTGTTATTATCATATGTAAAATATCACTGATCATGGGATATGTATGTTCCAGCATTGGCCTCAGACCCACATGATTGTTGAGGATTTTACCATTTTGTGGCTCAATCGAGACTGATTGTCGTAGTTAGAAAATAGTATATTGTGTATCAGAATTACTAACATGAGGACCATAAGCTGCCTAGCCACAAAGATGACTAATTGGACCTTGATAGCAGTATTGGCCTGGACAAAACAATGGATGTGGCATACATATAAAAAATGTTTGTGGCTATTCATGAGAGCCATTAATTTAGGTAGTTTTAGAGATGACTTAAGCACAATTATGCAGATCAGATACAGAGGATACAAGTAGTTGAGAAGAGTCTCATTAAAGCATAGCGCTATTAGGACAAATATTGGTTGTGTAGATGACACATCTTGCATTGCTTATAATGTGTGTTAGATTGCCACTAATGATTCACTGCTTTGGGCTGTGTTTGGAATGAATGATAATGTAAACTGAAATGGCGTGCAATAGCGTGAAAAACAAACGGCTCTCTATAGTCTAAAATTTACCCGCATGCCCTACTAACTATGAAAAACCCACAATGTTTATCCATGTAAAGGGAGAAATCACAGAGTGTACACAACACATTTTGAACCCTTCATGGATCCACTTATTTAATCAGTGAGTTTCAAGGCGTGGATTCCAGTAGGTCCATTAATCACAAACCATAGTGACCTGCAATCCATTGTTAACAGTGCTGGTAATTGATAGCCAATGTATTAGACGTACATACTGGCAATTGTCAATAACACCCCTTTGTTTATTTATGATTGAGAAAGTGATATTCGTTGTTAAAACCTACCCAGTGTGATATGCTTAGTGCTTGTTTTGTTAAGAGTTAAGTCCTAAGCATCCTGCGCGAATTAAATTTGTCTATATTCATTGCACGCATTATCAATTTCTGATGAATGTTGTGTTCCGTGACATGTAGCCATTGGGAATAAAATCAATTTTTTCGATATATACACTCTACCAAATGTCCTCCCATCCACTAGTCTGCGTAATGGCCGTAAAAGTCAACTACGTGGCATCCAACTAGATGACAAATGTTATTAGTTTCTAATACTAAAAGCAAATAATTAGCCCTTACATCAATGATCACTGTCAGATTCCGTGAAACGATTTAATTTCCGTGCCCAACAGGTTGGTCACAGCAGTGAAACACGCAGTCGACTGCGGTGCTACAGGAGCCAAAGCGCAGTTGGTGACTCATGGCCAAAGGCAAGGGTTCCACTGAGGAAGTGGCATGTCCGCACTAATCGAGACTCCTCTGTATATGGTTTGAGTGTGAAGCGCAGGGCTATCAAGGCCTAAACAACTAACGGTTGTATAATTGAAAAGTATTAAAGAGAGTAGAAATGGGTTATCAACCTCTAAGCAACTGTATTAACTGTAGTATCCAATCAGAGCTAAATAAGATAACAAGAGCCCATTCAAACCAAAGAGTATATTAAAATCGCGATAGATTTTTGAAGTATAAAAATGAGCTGAAGATAGGCTATGCCCAGGAAGAGCCTTAGCTCACTATGCTGATTAATGGTTTGTTATGTAGAATCTAAAAATGAATCATGGTGATACAGATGTGTAGCTAGTTAAACATTGGGGTCTGCCCGAGTGGTGCCGGATAATAGGTGGGCTCGAGATGATAATAAGTGATTGGTTATGAAGTTTGGGGAGTTTCACAGATACCATATAAGCTCAATGTGATACATAAGCGGACTGCAATTCAAAAAAAGTGTAGCAACGGCATAGCAGCAGCTGCCTAAAGATTCAGTGAGCTGACCCAAAGAATTATTGATCTTGGGTTCTCTACCATAAGCAGCATTCGAAAAGCCAGACCCCATATAGACATTACTGAGGTACAAAGTATGCAATTTCAACCTTAGGAAAATCTGGTCTCAAGCAGATAGTAATTCACAATGCGAGAGAGAGAGACAGAGGGGTGCACATTTGTATCAAATTGAGCACAGGTTGATAAAGTGTATTACTGGTTGTAGGCGTCCAAATATTACTATTATTTTGTTGTGTGAGCTTCTTTGTAGAGTGTCAATGAGTTATTTGTAATTTTAAGTTTCTGCGCCCGTGCCATCCACCCGCTCACAGAAAGATAAGAAAATCTCCGGTGCGGCTGAGATTAGTGAGTGATGTAGACTCTTAACATCATTTGTCGACTAAATTGATTGCCTAAACGAGCTACTTCTTTATTTCGAAGGTGACTATTAAAGGTTCTGGGTGTTTAAAGCGGCGAATATGAGCTCTACAGGGAAGCAAACAGCTGCATATAATTACACCATTCTAAAGAACGTGAAACCGATTTCAATAATTGCTCGTATCGTGGATAGATCACCACATAAAGATCCTATTGTGCTACTTCATAAATGCACCAGGTCTAAAACATCAATTTCACAAGTGCAACTTGGCTCGCACCTGGTGTACACGGTTTCTACAGAGTTCTTAACAGACAAGAGTGTATTTCAAGCCGATCAGAATAGAGTCTCTATGTACTACGAGGGTACACGGATCGTGTTGAGTGGGAGGTCTCAGATCATTTCGTCAAATTTTACACAGTTTTACTACAGGCGCACCTGTGCACCGTCTTCAGCTGATCAGGACCGCGGTTATGGGCTTATAATTGCCAGGTAGTCGGCATGGTGTTTTTCCGCATAGAGAAGACAAGACGCGAGGCTTGTATAAGAACATCTGAGTCGAGAACACGTATCTCCAGCCGGTTGAGTGTTTGAGCAATCTGGGAGACCCTATTCTAATAAAGACGGATCGTGTATCCAAGGCTATCCGGTAGCTTTTTGTTGTTTTCCCGCAAAGAATGTTAGTCTGGAAGATTACACGGTCAGTAGCTGAAGTTACCAAGACTATCATTGTCTCAATAAGACGTGATGTGTCATGAGAATGAGTGTGTTCAAAGATGACGAATCCAGTCAGATGCAACCCGCTCGATGAGTGCAGCTGTAGAACTTTTGGATGGGAATCATGGACGATGGGACTCCTTAAACCCGCCTTTATAGAGAGGCTATTATTCCGCCCTAATGGTCAATGTCGTTCAAATCTCATGTGAGAGTTGGTCAACGTTGGATTGTCTTTTGAATGTATCTCAAAGAAAGCTGTTAGTGATTGACTTGCTCTACATACTTCATTAATTTTTCTCAACAGGCCTCTTAATGGTGATTTGCAAGTATGTTACATATCAAAGTTCATGTAGTATGGATTGTCAAGAAATGGGTGCGTCCAGTGCGATATAAATCGTAGCGTTATGTTTGATAAAATTCAGATTTTGTATAATACAGAAAAAAAGGAGCTTTGCTGTTTGAGAACCGATAACCATAAGGTGTCACAAAAAATGAGAGTGTTGATTGAAATCTAGGGACTTTAGCTGTTGAGAAAATGGTGATTTCACTTTCAGGACAACTGTTGTTTCCCTTCTGCTTAGAGATCATTGAATTGGCTAACCAATAGAGATAGATAGAGAGCGAGAGCTATATTAGATAGTACACGCTAAATAATCGATCAATATCGGCCTAACCACATCCTGCAGCAAGCTGAGTATGGTCAAATGTTTTTATCAGAAGAGTACTATTAAACACCGGCTGTCTAACATAATAATATATACTCATGCCCCAATGTTAGAATATATATAGATATAGTAAGCCTCCTTTGTTGAGGATTGTCATTGAGAAAGAGACGAATAAAATTGACACGCGAAATTTCTACCATTGTTGGGTACAGTGTGTTCATTTATAGCTAAAACAAAAGCAATCAATGCACAATAAAATCAAAGGTTGCAGAAAGCGAAATTGTAAACTTATAGAATATCGAAACAAACAGGCGAGTAGAATATGATCAGTAATTCTTTCCAACGCCCTACCTTCATTGTTTGGCGAGACTGCACATATCTTGGCTCTCACCCAAGCTTACGTTTTGGTATTTCCGATGAGAAGCCCGGTGATGAATAAAATAGATCAGACCATAATGTAGTCTAGTAACGAATGGTAAAAAGATGGATTATCACCATGTATCATCTAGTTCACCTAATTGGTATGCCTGTGCACCCGATATGTCGCAATTAAGACAGCACGAACGACACCAGGTATTTCTCCCAGGTGGGTATTCACTAGGTAACCAAACAGAAGAAACGGGGATGACAGGATTGATACATTGCCATTTGTCCAATGGAAGACTCTCAGTGGTATTTCATCGTTTGGTAGTACCAAAAGCCGTGTGCAAATAACGTTTTGCGAATAATGATACCTATTTGCATCCACCGGGGGTTTTCATAGGATCCTACGTCCTGACGCAACCGGAACCATTTTACCGGTATAACCAACCAAACGAAACAAACAGAGCAGATGGACTAAATGGACGGGCCGATACCTGAAATTTACGGCCAATAGAACTCTCCGTTCGTTGCCAAAGTTTTAGTGTCTGGAGTAACGAATACTTCTGTAAGCAAAACGTTTTGCAACAGACGAATTAACTGTTTGCTAACGAGAATCGAGTACCCTCATTTCTCAAAGCGGGACTTTTTCAATGGATGATTGAATTGGCGTAGTGTGGGCGCCTAACTTTGTCATATTTCTATCATATGACCATCCCTCTCAGGCCACTCCACGAGTTCTGATGCCGACTACTGAAGTTTCTTCCGAAACAGAGGCATGTAGACTTATTTTGGATCATGCTTAAAGGGGCTAACGAATTTTTGAATGGGGAACTCTAATTTTTTCCGTGGCGACAGATATTCGCGTTGACTCTGAAATCGCCATACAAGTAGCCCATTTGCTGCTGGCTTTATTTGCACGCTATTCAAAATCCAAGTTTGTATTTGTTCACATACGCCTGAATCAACAAGGTGCGACTTTCACCAATGGTGACGAGTTTCTTATACCGAGCCTCCTTTCCCAACAATAGCAGAGTTATATAAAGAAATAGCTCAGCCAAAAAATTCTATTGACGGACAATAACGAAAGAGTAAACAATATGGAATATGAGTATAAAAGCGATGAGTCCTAGTACACTAGTAATGTGGCAGGGGCTAAAGATAGTGAGGTATTCTTAGGTAATATTGGTGCTGTAGGTAGTGGGTAGAAGTACAGTGGACGTAGGAAATCAGCGATTAAGATAAATGAAGAGAGTAAGCAGCAGCGTTGTTGAAAAGAGTGTCGTTGTGTAGGCGCAAACTATGTCATCGTGAGTGTGTTAGGTGTGTGAGCATGATGCATGAGTTGGTGCTGGTACTATCTGGAGTGGTGATGCTATGTATTGTTGAGTGTGTCGGGTCGATGTCCATGTTGAGTGTGCATAGAGCCAGTCGGCAAAAGAAGGTCAGTGCAAACATAAAGGGAGGGTCCTGCAAATAACTCAGGAAGACATTTGAATTTACAGTTCAGATGACAGTCTTATGGCTTCGGGGGTAGAAGCTGTTAAGAGTCATTGTCGCCTAGACATTGGACGTTCCGGATACCTACTATGCTGTGCGGTGGCAGGCAGAGAAGAACGCAGAGAGAAACAGTCTAATTGACTATCGTGTGAGCTGGCAGCTCGACAATTTTTTTCAGCGTGCTTTCTTGACACCATATATGCTGTTTAGCAGGTAATGGATGGACAAGGGAGCTCGGCCCCAGGTATGTACTGTGCATCCACTGCAATACCAAATCACTGTAGTCACTTATCGGTCGGTATTGTAATGCCATAACAGTTTGGCCAGAATATTTGACAAAGCGGTCCTACACCCACCGTCTTGTCGTCGGCAAACGTAATGATGATGTTGGAGTTGTGCTCTGCCAACTTCAATTCTGTCGGTGAATCTATGGGAGTAAGAGGGAGGGACGTAAGTTCACGCAAACTCCCTTGAGTAGCGACCTCGCCATGTTAATGGGTCCACACGTTGGTGGAGTCGTAGTTGTTGCCTTACTTCACCCACATAGGTGTTGGACTCGTCAGAGAGCTCTCCAGGGATCCAAGCTTTGTGCAGAGGAGGTAGGCTTATAGACGCCGGTCCTCTGATGCGTTAGAAGTGGCACTATACGTGTGTCTTAATCTAATCCCAGCTGTTAGTTCAGTGAATCAGCATTTTCTCGTACAATCTGGTAAGTGTAGTTCTTATAGTCCAGGTGTGCACAGACGCGGACGGTGCTGGAAGTGCAATAGAGATTAATGCAAGTCATCTGTGGATCTGTTTAGGTGAAATAGAGAGATACAGCTACATGAATATCATGAGGATGTGAGAGGATAGGGTCTCTGGGAATACGATGGACTACACACGTTACGCTACGACGATAGAGATCAATAGCCAGATAGTACAGAAAGACGCATTTTAATGACTGACGTGTATGATAGGGTGGATAATTATTTAAGTTAAAGTTATAATATAGAGATATATAGATTATGTGCGAGACACAGGACTAATGTGTTGTCTCAGTATAGAAAACTTGTAGATAGTATAGATATAGAGAGTTTATAGTGTACTCTTCCCTGGCTAAATAACACACCGAGACTATTATATCACCTTAGAGTAGAGATATTGAGTATATATAGAGATATAATCATACAATTTGTTAAGTGAGAGAATGATTCTTATTTCGATTATGATGATATTTAGGGAGAGAACAAACATAAAGTCGTCAACGTATAAAACACAAATAGTATAGAGGTCTGTTGATCAGGTTAGAGAATGAGAGAGACCATGCACCACTGCGTATGTAAGGATCAGGGTTAGTTAGGTAGTATATATATATGAAATATATAGAAAGGATGCCTTTGTTTGCATATATATATAATTGGACGATCAATTATCCCAATTGGGTAAGTTTGACATTTTTAGCTTGTCCGCACTATTGCGCACTTACTCAGCATAAATGAAGAATGAAAGTCAAGAGTACAATTTACAGAAGCCAGAAATGGAAAGTCACATAGGGCAAAAGAAGATGGGAGAACTGTTGAGTATGACGAATGATGTCTATGGCTATGCTGGCGCGGCAATAAATAGATACAATAATATTGCAAATAGATCAGAAGATATATATATAGAAATTTGAGCTTCATATCCTTTGATACCCGGGACATCTCTCATATATATATATCCTGTTTATTGACAAATTGCGATAAAATGTAATACAATGAGGTACTTCAACCAAAAGGGAAACTCACTTACTTCCCGAAATATTAACTTGTCCAATGCATTAGGGCTAATATTGACATTCTAGATGAGAGATTGGTAAAATGGGCAAAATGAAAAGCTTCAAATATAATCAATAAGCCATATATATATAGATAGAATATCTCTATAAAGCTGAGATATATATAATCGATGTCCCTAAGTGCGTACTACAGAAAACCACAGCCTACAAACTCCCAAAAAGCAAGCAATTTGCAGGATTGTAGAGCACGGTGGCTAGGAAAACTCCCTTTAGAAAGGGCTAGATCGACGTAGGTAAGAAACCCATCGAAAGAGGGACCGAGAGACTCGAAGGTGGTGGGCCATCTGCTTATCAGGAATGTGTTCGTAGAAGATATGAGTGATTATAATAGATAAGATATAGTGAAGATATAGAGATAGATATAGAGATGAATGACACATATAGATATATAGATACATAAGTGGATATATAAGAAGAGAGGTCAGGCCACTATAGAGATATATAGATAAGTTGGGCTTAATATAGCATAAGAGATATAGCAGACAAGCTGGAGCGGATACGAGAGTTCGAAACGGCAGGTCGTGTTAAAGGTTGCGTCAATCGATATATATAGAGATATGTGATACTAACTGTGAATCAGAGTCACCGAACATTATAGATTATATTATATTATACTAACGATAAATGGTATAGAGATATAGTATATAATACCGTGGTTCACTGCTACAAGCAGCGATAAAGCTAGACGAACTGGATTTGAAACAATAGGTACAGGACACACCTCTTCGTTTACTACAGATGTAGCATGATGTAACGTTACCAACGTTAGTTGGCCGTGTCGACAGTAAGAGGCTTTAGTGGTTTAAGACTCACTGCTAGCTACTGATGGTGCCGCAGATGCCTGGTCAATGCCCTCAAGCTCACAGGAGCTAGATTTCGGTATGGTTTGTTGTGATAGCATTGTTGAGTTCTAAGTGTCGGTTAGCTACCTGTCCATGCTCATGTTCCTGTTTCTGTTGTTTTCAAGCATTTTTCCAGTCTTGATCTCAATCCCCTTCTGGGTTGACAGCATGTAATTGATACTGTGACCTCCACTAGACTTAACATAGCCTTCTTTCTGGCAGTCACGTTATGCTTTTTGTGGATTAACATGTCCTATTTCATATATAGCATATCATGGTGGCATGTTCCGATGAACAGGTTTAGGTCGTTTCCCATAGTTGTATAGTACCAGGATACACAGTATACTGTTACCAATTAAATGCTACTTGCAGGTTCCTCTCGACAATGCCATCATAAACAGAATGAAGAATACAAACAAGTAAATTACATTAGAATAAACCTGTTCAGCATTTATTGTAATAAGGATGCACATTTATTGGTCCAATTATTTACCTGTATTGGGGATGTTGGGTGTGAAAGTGTAGTAATAAGGTATTATGATAGAGTCTTTGTACAGAAGTTGTGATGTGTGGTATTAGAATGAATGTCTTTACAGTTGAATTCGGCAAGCTTTACATAGCACTTAGAGTTGGAGGCTCATTAAAATCGCTTTTTCAACCACTCCACAATTTCTTGTTACGAACTATAGTGCTTGGCGTCGGTAAGACATCTTACTTTTGTTGCATGAACACAAGTCATTTTTCAACAATTGTTATAGCATGACATGATTATTTCACTTTATAAATCACTGTATCCACAATTTCCCGAGTGGGTCAGCCACAGTTTACATACAACTAAAGTTGACTGTGCCTTAAACAGTTTAGAATAATTCCCATAAATAGGATGTCATGGCTATTACGAAGCTTCTGCATAGGCATAATTGACATCTTTTGAGTCAATTGTAAAGTGTACTCGTGGATGTATTTTAAGCGCCACCCTTTCAAAACTTCAGTGCCCTTCTTTGTTTGAATCATCATGGAAATCCAAAAAGAAATCAGCCAAGACTTCAGAAAAAATTGTAGCTTCACAAGTCTGGGTTCATCCTTGCGGAGCAATTTCCAAATGCCTGTAAGGTATCAGACATTCATGCTAAACAATAGTACGCATAAGAATATAACACCAGGGAACGCAAGAATAAAATGGTACCGCGACGCAGCCGTCATTATGAAGAATGTGTGTCCTGTGTCCGTGAGAATGAATGGTACTTTGGTGTGAAAAGTGCAAATCAGAATCTCAGAACAACAGCAAAGGACTTGTGAAGAATGCTGAGGCGGAAAACGGCTACAAGAGTTCATATCCACAGTAAATAACGAGTCCTATAAGTCGAACATAACGCTAAAGGCCGCTCAGTCGCAAGGAAGTCCACAGCTCCATAAACCGCCATAAAAGCCAGACTTACGGTTTGCTAACTGCACTATTGGGGACAAAGAATCGTACTTTGTTTGGAGATAAATGTGCTCTGGTCTGATGAAAAAAAAATAGAAACTGTTTGAGGCCATACCAGAACTCATGTTGTGTAATGGTTGTGGAGGAAAAATAGGGGGCAGCTTGCAGCCGAAGATCACCAATCCCTGAACGTAGACGAGGGTGGAGGCTGATGTTGTGGGGGTGCTTTTGCTGCATGTTGAGGGTACTCGGTGCAACTTCACAAAATAGTAATTGGCTATCACAGGAAGGAAATTGATGGTAGATATAGATTTGAATGCGACAAATCAGATTTGGGTACGTTAAAGCTTGTGCGGAAATGGGTTCTTCCAAATGGACGAATGACCCATCGGAAGCGATACTTCCAAAGTTGTGGCAAAATGGCTAAGGGACACAAGTCCAGGTATACTGGGAGTGTGGATCACAAGCCCTGACCTCATCTATAGAAACTGGTGTGGGCAACCCCGACTGCAGTTACACCAGCTTTGTGGGGGAGATGGGCCAAATCTCACAAAACTTAGTGTTGGGAAGCTTGTGGGCAAGGCTAACCAAAACACGTTTGGAACCCAAGTTAACATTTAATAGCATGCTACCGACATACTAATTGAATGTGATGTAAACTTCTTGACCATCAGGGATGTGGTAAACATAAATATATACTTTAAATAATGATTAAAATATATGATTTCATTTTAAATAAAGTGGTGATTCCTAATGATCTCTATTTAGAACAGGGATTTTAAATTAGGCGTAAATGTCAGGATTGTGAAAAACTGACTTTACCTGTATTCTGGCTAATGGTGTAAATGTATAACTCCGACTTCAACTGTAATAGATGGTGTGTTCATAGAGTGCATGTGTGCTATAGGTGCATGTCAGTCCTTTCCATATTGTTAGCAGTCTGATGGCTGTAGATAAGAAACTCTGAGCCTGTTTGTATCAGACCTCAATCGCTCCGATATCATGCTGCCGACAGCTAAAGGATCGAGAGCAGCTCGCGTGTTGGGTCTTGATGAGCTGCGAGCATTCCTCATCACTCGGTATTTGAGTAGATGTTCCTGGTGGGTGGGAGCACGGTTCCAGTGATGTACGGCCATTTAGCCTCCGCTGGAGCCTTTTGCTGTCTTGGATGGATTCAACCCGTACCAGGCCGTGATGTAAACCTGTCAGGACACCTCAGATGGTAACTCGGTAGTAGTGCATTCATGGAGAACGGGGCGGGGGCCCCCCCCGGGCCACCCGGCAGAAGAAAGAAATGTATTCAGCCGCATTAGGATAGTAGAGCGCTGTTTGCGCCCTCTTGCACAAGTAGTTGGTGGTGTTGTTAGTGCTATGTTTTCTGTACTTGTATACAACCTACATATCATATAGAATCCCAAATCCTCAGTGAAATCATGGCAGACTAGCCCATCCACTAGAGGGCATTGAAATATATCCTGCATGCTGTACTGTAGCTCAAGGCGAGGCTCATTTCCATTTCTTGGCTATGCAGAAGGACCCAAGTGTTACTTTTACACAAAACTGTTATGTTACATCAATAACTTAACATGTCCCCTACACATTTAACAGTTTAGACTCTATATCAGTGTACAAAAATTAGAACCTTCCTGAATCATTGAGCTTTGCAGCCCTTCGCCCTAAGAACAGCCTCAATTTGTTGGGGCATGGACTACAAGCGTGTCGATAGCGTTACACAGGCCGACTGCTGGCCATGTTGAACTCAGTACTGTCCACAGTTGCACATATCGGTCGTATACACACGGAAGCTGTTGAAATGTGAAACCACGGAGTGCTTTGCAGTTCTTGCACTCAATCAAAAATTGCACTGGAATTTCTACATACCCGGTAAAGGCACACATACACAATCCATGTTCATAAGGCTTACAAATCCTTACCGTATCCCTCCCTTCATTTTACACTGATTGAAGTGACTTAACAGGTTACTTCAATAGGGATCATAGCCTTCACATGGTCAGTCTAATGGAAAGGAGGTGTTCCTAATGTTTTGTACACTGTGTAACTTTAACCAAGTTTTGTTCCTTTCTAGCATGGCCCATCAAGCACTTCCACACAAGAGGGCTTAGCAGTTTGCAAGGTTTCTTAAATTTACATTTAAATGCAGGTTTCAGTATATAGGACACAAAAAACATTTGTTTATTAAAATATCTAAACAAAGAGATAAAAAATCAATATGGTTCTTTGTAAATTTATCACCGTCAATAATAAAACAGGCCATATAGATTGGAGCTTTGAGTACAAAATTCAGAGTTGAAAAACTCCTTGACACCGCTCTGCCGAAGAATATAATTGTCTCCCCTTATGTGTGTTGGATTGGGCATCATAACAACAATATTTAAATATAAACATAACAGCAGGGGTATGTTCAAAATAAGTGCACTTTAAGGTCATATAATGGTCAACTAATCCATCATATCACTCCACTCTCTACTCTCAAGACTTACGAAAGGTTGGAGAAACTAATTTCTGATTTAGTTGATGTCGGCTGTGGCCAGAGACTTTATTGCGAAACCTTGGGCCTTGCCTGAATGAGATCTAATTGGTCCATGATTACACTCCGAGTTCTTGCAGTTCCCCCGATTCAGTAAGCCGATAATATACAATACTATTCAAATGGAACAAGTGCTATCGAGAAATACCACCCAGTTACTACCTTCATCAAAGTGTTACTCATGTAACTCAGTCTCCTTGACTACGACCCCTGACCCCGACAGTTTATAGTTCAAATCAAGGGTGGATAGAACGTTATAATACTGTCAGAAATGTGATCAGATTACCTAAAGCTGAATGCGTCCTTATATTCTACGATGTCAGAGACGCATCGTTCTGTTCCACATTTGTAGTACTTACTTATAAATGTCATCACATTGTGCCCATGTTGTGGCACGAGAACCAGATCTCGTGAAATGTATCGATGCCCTGCTTTGCCGTGACTTAAGGAACTCATCTCATGCACTTTGAAACAAAATGTCTGTTGGTAACATTCTTAGAGTTGATGGTCTTGTCTCTTCTAAAAAGGGCTTTGAACTATTCCACACATTGTGTCCTGATGGAATCATTCGGCCTGTCTTGCAGGTTTCTCATCAGTGCAAGAAGCATGGTTAGTGAATTTCTACCTTAGAATCGCTAAACAGTGAAGAACTGACAATAACCAGGGCGGGAGGCGTGTGTGATAAATTAATTCTTCCCAGTGTGGTACAGACTTTGGTGGTGAGATATGTCAGTTCCTACTTCCCGCAGTCCAGTGGAGTAAGCAAGGGTTCTCTCAACAAGACAATGAACAGGAGTCCCCTCTGCAGAAAGCATTTTAGAGATTGCTACCCCGTCCTTGGCACTGCGCTTCGGGACTTTTTTTCCCCTTGCACTCTTACGGCGTACCTTGCCCATCTCTTACATTCTCTAACACACATGTG
>NW_019945280.1:16476-21523 GCF_002910315.2 Salvelinus sp. IW2-2015
AACATAGTATTTGTACGGGCCACCTAAAACCAGGAGTAGACTCTGAACATAGTATTTGTACGGGCCACCTAAAACCAGGAGTAGGCTCTGAACATGGATTACAGCATTCACTGAGGCCATTGAAACAGGAAGTGCTACACTTCGCCCATTTTATATATAATAAATGTATAAAGTGTTATTCCATTGCATTTACATCAAAAATGTTATATATAAAACTACTTGTGGACTGATACAAATACTTAGATAATATATGCATTACTAACAAAACAAATCAACAGAAACAACAAGAAACAACTCCGTTACACAGCTATGCTACAGGTTTGAGGACAGTTGGCCCAGCGTCGTCCGGGTTTGGCCGGTGTAGGCGTCATTGTAAATAAGAATTTGTTCTTAACTAACTTGCCCAGTTAAATAAAGTTTCAATACAATGAAAACAAAACAGACAGGGACAACAGACAGATAGACCAGGTGATCAGATATAAAGAAACATGAATAAATAAATAAAATTACCTTAGCTTTTTGGGAACAGAGTAGTCTACCTCAAGCACCTTCCCATGTAATTCAACTTTCCCTGTAAGGATGAGACGAATATGRCATTGTTAACAATGTAATATTGCATATGGCTACTGTAGCATGTTGCCATCGACAAGACTGATACTGTCAGCAATAAGGATCTGCTTTTCTTTGTAAAGAATGTAAGATTAGAGGTGAGCCTTGGAGAGAGAGGAATGCCTTGCTCTCTATGGCTATGTGTTCTTTACGTCCATACATCTGTTGTGTTTCTGTGTAGAACTACTAAACTCCGACATGTTTCCCTCTGCTTGCAGCGTTGTCTTAGTGGCCTGGCGCAGCTCAGAATAAGCCTCTCACCTCGTCCCCYCTGCTACCTGTTTATTCGTTCTTATCTCCGGACCCCCATCACCTACCTTTAAGACACCTCGTAAAAACATACCCAGGCATCATAGGAACATGGCTTTGACACATTCTCTACGGTTACTTTGGTCGGTTCTTTTCAATAAAATCAAGAAAAATATACTGAAAAATAATGATGCCTACCCGAACATCAGAGCATCCCGTGCATTCCAATGGTTGATTACAAAGTAGCGCCCCTCTGTCATTTCCAAAATATAACTATTATGCGATAATTACGTTACAATGAGTCCTGTTTTAGTTACGCAGGGATGACATTTGTGAGTGTGTATGATCTGTAATTCGCGATATATTTGTTTGACCATGACGGAGTGAGTGCGAGTCAACTCTGGCACCGATGCAACAGCGCGTATCCAATACAGTCCCGAGCCAAAAACTGGCAAGGTAATAATTATTATTTATCATTTATTTTCCCAATAATTGTTTAGAGCGTTTCAGCCCAGTCGCGGAGACATTCCTGCATCAGCCCCTGCAGATAGACACTTACCAGAGAGTGTCTCAATAGCTTTTATGGCCCAGTTTTGGTCGGGGAAGTCCACAAAAGCATAGCCGGATTTGAGCAGAACCTGCCCGGCCCCAGGAAGCTTCTTCTCGCCAAAGAGCTGATTCAAGTCCTCGACAGTGACCAAAGGACTCAAATTCCCCACATATAGTTTGTTCATGATCTTAAGGCAAATCTTTGATATGGAATCAAATCACAGGGAAATGAAATTCAACTGTAAAGTATTTTTTTTAAATAAGAAAATACAAAATAAAATAGAAAAATCTGGCAGAAAAAAGCAATCACCCCCCCAGATGCAGTCGACCCCCAGCTCGAAATGTGCTCCTGGACAAACTATTTTTACTGGGATTGAAAAGTGTCGTTACGACACCACTCTGGAGCCAACAAGCGCCGCCTCTAAATACAATCTGACTGAAAATATAAAAACAATAGTTTGGAGATGTTTGTTAGACCGGAGCATCAGCGCTTCCACATCGTGGCCAGCAGGCAGGTATAAAGGTGGCATCAGGACCATATGGAAGGTTAACCAGGGGTTGGATCAGTAGCGCCTGGAGGGGTTAACTGAACTGTAAACCCCTCCACTGCTACGCCTGGGCGATAGTGAAACGTGGCAGGTACGGTAGGCTACTAAAACAATCAGTCCTTGATTAATATCATGCGTCACATTATGACACTGACTCCCATGAGAGGAGCAGAGAGAAATAACAGGTAAATTACTTAAATCACAAACATATGGGTTTTGACGGCAAAACATGTCCTCCAAAAAGTATTCCTCTGATGGACGTTGTCTGGAGATGGCTAGCATTAATGTTCACACCTGGCCGGATGTCGGATAATCTGGACCATTCAATACATACATTAATAACCCCTGGTTAGACCGGCTCTATTGATGAATGCACAGGAGAAGGGATGGAGCTGCTCGCCCCTAGCCCTTACTGAAGTCTCGCCGGCCAGTCACAGAGGCTGCATGGCGCTGAACAGGCAAGCAGGGCGACTCTCCTTTACAGAGGAACACGCCCACACGCACGGTAAAGTACTGCCATGTTTATGGAAGTAGTTGAGAGGTTCCAGGTGGATTATGTAGACTGGCTAGGCCCAAACACTGCTCTGTGTAGGTCTATAGTTCCATTGAATGAACACCTGCCATGGCATGGAATCCCTTGAGCATAGGTGTTACAATGTTTCCACACATTGTGATAAAGATTAGCCCAGTAATCATTACATGCAGTGATTCCATCATCCGCACAACAAGCCTGTTACTCTCTGGGTTTCCAAACCAGCCAACCAAAGCCTGGACAATTTAACATTTTGTAGTCTTTCAGTTTCAGGCCTTCAGGTTTTTTTTTATTTTTAGATTGCAATAGCTTTTCAATTATCAGTTGATTTCTACAATGTATTTTTAAATGGGGATGTATTGATTAGCCCTCTGTCATTATGCTGATCATGTTTTCATCAGTTTGGATTGTTCTTCAATTTCTACAATGATTTCAGAGAAAGCATAATGGTGAAAATGATGGAATCATTGCATTTAATGATTACTGTGCTAATCTTTATCACAATGTGTGGAAACATTGTAACACCTATGCTCAAGGGGATTGCAGTCCTTGGTTGGCTGGTTTATCACAATGTGTGGAAACATGAGAGAAGAGAGATCAAATAGGTACAGAATGCCCAAATGAAACATGTGAGAGAAGAGAGATCAAATAGGAACAGAATGCCCAAATGAAACATTTGGGAGAAGAGAGATCAAATAGGTACAGAATGCCCAAATGAAACATGTGAGAGAACAGAGATCAAATAGGAACAGAATGCCCAAATGAAACATGTGAGAGAACAGAGATCAAATAGGAACAGAATGCCCAAATGAAACATGGGAGAGAACAGAGATCCTTCTGACCCTATGCAGCCAGGTCCCATCTACTATCCTTCTGACCCTATGTAGCCAGGTCCATCTACTATCCTTCTGACCCTATGTAGCCAGGTCCCATCTACTATCCTTCTGACCCTATGTAGCCAGGTCCCATCTCAAGGCTAGACAAAATGTAACTTTCACCAGATGACACCATGTAGTGTATGCTAGTGCCCCCACAGAATGAACCAGGCTTGTCAGAGCTTTAGTGCCCCCACAGACAACCAGGGCTCGGTCAGAGCTTAGTGCCCCCAGAGATTGACAGGCCTCTGTCCAGAGCTCTTAGTGCCCCACAGAACAACCAGGCCTCGGTCAGAGCTTAGTGGCCCCCACAGATGACCAGGCTCGTCAGAGCTTCAGTGCCCCACAGACAACCAGGCTCGTCAAAGATTCATCTGCCTTTTTTTGCATTGCCAGAAAGCCCTTTGATGAACTGGAATAGGGCACTGCATGGTAAAACCACATTATATGATATATTCAAATCCACTAACATCTTGACCGCATGCACCTCTTTACAATCTTATGTAGAAATAATTTGAAAATTGTGTTTAAATTTACATCGGATAAAAGTACCGACTCAGAGCTACAAAATGTTAATTCATGACACAGCATTTGAGGAAGATTTGGAAAGTAATTCTGCTTTGAAAGTTGATAAACTTGTAACCCCACTTTTTGACCAGATCCTTGAATGTTTTGGTAATCTACTGGAGAGCTTCTTCTTTGTCTACACCCATCAAGCATCGTTCACACAGAAGGATAGTAGATGGCCTGGCTACATAGGGTCAGAAGGATATGAGATGGACCTGGCTACATAGGGTCAGAAGGATAGTAGATGGGACCTGGCTACATAGGGTCAGAAGGATAGTAGATGGGACCTGGCTACATAGGGTCAGAAGGATAGTAGATGGGACCTGGCTACATAGTGTCAGAAGGATAGTAGATGGGACCTGGCTACATAGGGTCAGAAGGATAGTAGATGGCCTGGCTACATAGGTCAGAAGGATAGAAGATGGGACCTGGCACATAGGGTCAGAAGGATAGTAGATGGGACGCTGGGTCAGAAGGATAGTAGATGGGACCTGGTCAGAAGGATAGTAGATGGACCTGGCTACATAGGGTCAGAAGGATAGTAGATGGGACCTGGCTGCAATAGGGTCAGAAGGATATTAGATGGGACCTGGTACATAGGTCAGAAGGATAGTAGATGGGACTGGCTACATAGGGTCAGAAGGATAGTAATGGGACCTGGCTACATAGGGTCAGAAGGATAGTAGATGGGACCTGGCTCATAGGGTCAGAAGGATAGTAGATGGGACCTGGCTACATAGGGTCAGAAGGATAGTAGAATGGGACCTGGCTTCATAGGGTCAGAAGGATTAGATGGACCTGGCTTACATAGGTCAGAAGGATAGTAGATGGGACCTGGCTACATAGGGTCAGAAGGATATAGAATGGGACCTGGCTACATATAGGGTCAGAAGGATAGTAGATGGACCTGGCTACATAGGGTCAAAGAAGATAGTAGATGGGACCTGGCTACATAGGGTCAGAAGGATAGTAGATGGGACCTGGTACATAGGGTCAGAAGGATAGTAGATGGGACCTGGCTACATAGGGTCAGAAGGATAGTAGATGGGACCTGGCTACATAGGGTCAGAAGGATAGTAGATGGGACCCTGGCTACATAGGGTCAGAAGGATCGTAGA
>NW_019945280.1:21548-36303 GCF_002910315.2 Salvelinus sp. IW2-2015
TAAGGATAGTAGTTGATGGGACCTGGCTGCATAGGTCAGAAGGATAGTTGATGACCTGGCTGCATAGGGTCAGAAGGATAGTTGATGACCTGGCTACTAGTGTCAGAAGGATAGTAGTGATGACCTGCGCTGGCATAGGGTCAGAAGATATGCATGACCGGCTCATAGTGTCAGAAGGATAGAGTTGATGACCTGGCTGCATAGGTCAGAAGGATAGTTGATGACCTGGCTACATAGGTCAGAAGAGATAGTGATGACCTGGCTGCATAGGGTCAGAAGGATAGTTGATGACCTGGCTGCATAGGGTCAGAAGGATAGTTGATGACCTGGCTACATAGGGTCAGAAGGATAGTTGATGACCTGGCTACATAGTGTCAGAAGGATAGTAGTTGATGGGACCTGGCTGCTAATAGTGTCAGAAGGATAGTTGATGACCTCGCTGCCATAGGGTCAGAAGGATAGTTGATGACCTGGCTACATAGTGTCAGAAGGATGTAGTTGATGACCTGGCTGCATAGGTCAGAAGGATATTGATGACCTGGCTGCATAGGTCAGAAAGGATAGTGATGACCTGGCTGCATAGGTCAGAAGGATAGTTGATGACCTGGCTACATAGGGTCAGAAGGATAGTAGATGGGACCTGGCTGCATAGGGTCAGAAGGATAGTAGATGGACCTGGCTGCATAGGGTCAGAAGGATAGTAGATGGACCTGGCTACATAGGGTAGAAGGAGAAGTATGATGGGACTGGCTGCATAGGTCAGAAGGATATGTGATGACCTGGCTACATAGGGTCAGAAAGGATAGTAGATGGGACCTGGCTGCATAGGGTCAGAAGGATAGTAGATGGACCTGCACATAGGGTCAGAAGGATAGTAGATGGCCTGGCTTTATAGGTCAGAAGGATAGTAGATGGGACCTGGCTACATAGGGTCAGAAGGATAGTAGATGGGACCTGGCTACATAGGGTCAGAAGGATAGTAGATGGGACCTGGCTACATAGGGTCAGAAGGATAGTAGATGGACCTGGCTTATAGGGTCAGAAGGATAGTAGATGGGACCTGGCTACATAGGGTCAGAAGGATAGTAGATGGGACCTGCTACATAGGGTCAGAAGGATAGTAGATGGACCTGGCTACATAGGGTCAGAAGGATAGTAGATGGGACCTGGCTACATAGGTCAGAAGGATAGTTGATGGGACCTGGCTGCATAGGGTCAGAAGGATAGTTGATGACCTGGGCGCATAGTGTCAGAAGGATAGTTGATGGACCTGGCTACATAGGTCAGAAGGATAGTATGATGGGACCTGGCTGCATAGTGTCAGAAGATAGTGATGACCCTGATGGTCAGAAGATAGTAGTAGATGGGACCTGGCTGCATAGGGTCAGAAGGATAGTGATGGACCTGGCTACATAGGGTCAGAAGGATAGTAGATGGGACCTGGCTGCATAGGGTCAGAAAAGAAGTAGATGGGACCTGCTACATAGGTCAGAAGGATAGTAGATGGACCTGGCTACATAGGGTCAGAAGGATAGTAGATGGGGCCTGGCTATAGGGTCAGAAGGATAGTAGATGGGACCTGGCTACATAGGTCAAGAAGGATAGTAGATGGACCTGGCTACATAGGGTCAGAAGATAGTAGATGGGACCTGGCTACATAGGGTCAGAAGGATAGTAGATGGACCTGGCTACATAGGGTCAGAAGGATAGTAGATGGACCTGGCTACATAGGGTCAGAAGATAGTAGATGGGACCTGGCTGCAATAGGGTCAGAAGATAGTAGATGGACCTGGCTACATAGGGTCAGAAGGATAGTAGATGGACCTGGCTACATAGGGTCAGAAGGATAGAGATGGGACCTGGCTTACATAGTCAGAAGGATAGTAGATGGACCTGCGCTACATAGGTCAGAAGATAGTAGATGGGACCTGGCTACATAGGGTCAGAAGGATAGTAATGTGACCTGGCTACATAGTGCAGAAGGAAATATAGATGGGACCTGGCTGCATAGGATCTCTCTCGTTCTACTATCCTTCTGACACTATGTAGCCAGGTCATCAACTATCCTTCTGACCCTATGCAGCCAGGTCATCAACTATCCTTCTGACCCTATGCAGCCAGGTCCCATCAACTACTATCCTTCTGACACTATGCAGCCAGGTCATCAACTACATGCACCATTTCTTCACCAACTACCGAGTTGGGGGAAACACGTGGGGCCCTGAATTGTGATAACTGCAGTGGCCAAAACAAGAACAAGTTTGTGCTCTGGTATTGTGACTGGCACAAGCTCCACTTCAGTCTTGACCTTCACTTCCTTGTTGTCTCTACTTTTTTGCCTTTTGTGGTGTTGTCTGTGCCCTATAATGTTTGTACCATGTTTTGTGCTGCTACCATGTTGTGCTGCTACCATGTTGTGCTGCTACCATGCTGTGTTGCTACCATGCTGTGTTGTCATGTGTTGCTGTCATGCTATGTTGTTGTCTTAGGTCTCTCTTTATGTAGTGTTGTCTCTTGTCGTGATGTGTGTTTTGTCCTAAATTTTTATTTTATTATTTTTAGTCCCCCATCCCCGCAGGAGGCCTTTTGCCTTTTGGTAGGCCGTCATTGTAAATAATAATTTGTTCTTAACAGATTTTCCTAGTTAAATAAAAGTTAAATAAATACAAATAAAATAAAATTTCTGATCACAGGCCACACCAAGTTTGCCCCCGACTGGTGGCTCGGCCTCATGAAGCAGCGTTTCAGAAAGACCAGAGTGAACACTTTGTCTGAGATTGCTGGTGTTGTGAAGGACAGCACTGTGACAGAGGTCAACATCCCACAGCTGGTTGGGCTGGAGGATGGTACGGTGCTGGTGGAATGTTATGGCTGGCAACAACACCTGACTCCGTACTTCAGGCCGCTGCCACAGATCAGGCAGTACCAGCACTTCTGGGGCCTCATTTATAAAACGGACTTACGATCAGTTTTGATCTTAAGTATGATTTATGCAGAAAACCACGTATAAGTAGTTTTTTTTTTAATAAAACCTTACTTTGACGTGGAAATGATCTTATCTTTACGCAAAGTCTGGATTTGAAGTGATTTCCCTGCTGGTTATGTTGGGGTATTGCAGTTTGGGACGCATCCATGCCTGTGGTGAACTTTGTATTAGCTTTATGAACAATTTGTTAGGAAGTATCAATTAACGGTGTGAGGAATGAATTGCCAGACACAAGGTGTTTTGAATAAAAAAAAGGATGCGATGTTCTATAAATAGTGTGACAAATTAGACAAAATAACCATGTCTGTTCTTGTTTTATTGGAAGACATTGAAAACCTTTTAGAAGGGAGAGAGTTTTCAAAGACCGGAATGACTTTTTTTGCGCATGATGATCCATGGTTTATAAATCGCTATAGACTCCGAAGAAATGTTCTGTTCGATTTGTGCGCTGATTAAGCCCCTAATCTGGAAAGGAAGACACCTGTAATCATGCCATACCCGTATCTGTCCAAGTACTGTCCASTCTGGGATTCCTCGCTACTGGGACATTCCAGAGGGAAATGAGTGACAGGTCGGGTATATCACAGCCATCATTCAGCCGCATCCTGCCACAAGTGATCGAGGCGATTCTACACATATTGTCAACGAGATACATTAGTTTCCCATTTACAGCCGACGAACAGGCGCGTGTCAAAGCCGAGTTTGTCCGCTCATTTAATTTCCCAGGGGTCGTAGGTGCAGTTGACTGTATACATATTGCCTTACGCTCACCGTCTGTAGATGAACATGTAGATGTTAACAGGAACAATTTCCTTTCATTGAATGTTCAGATGCCCGTATGCAACTACTCAATGTGCCCAGGGTCTACGTACAACTCATTCATTCTGCGCCACAGCAGAGTAGGCCTGCGTCGAGAAGCTACGTGAGTAATTTTTTTTCCCAGTGTATAAGAGCCTATTAACCGTGCAAAATAATGTAACACAGTGGTTTTACCCTATTAGGTGACCGGGGCTATCCACTGAAAACGTGGCTTCTCACTCCCTTTTCCGATCCCCAAACAGGAAATACGCTACAATTTGGCTCTCGGCAGAACAAGGTCGGTTGTGGATCGCACCATCGGACTGCTGAAGAACAGGTGTTGTTGCCTTGATGCATCAGGTGGAAAACTCCTCTACAAGCCAGAGAAGATAATTTAAGTTTTGTATTAAATGATGTTTAGTTTTAAAATGGGTCAACTTGCAACATACCAACATTTTATATTTAGCATTTTATTGAAATTGCACACCCAAAGGTTCTGGCCAAATAGCTGAAAACAGTTTTTAACTTGGCCCTACGGTTACTGAGATGTCCCCTTGAAGCTTGTTCATGTTGTAGCAATGCTAGTGTGAACGTATGGAATCAGCTGATTGCTATCGTTTCCACTAGCATTGCAACAAAATGCAAACAGCTTTCAAGGGGACATCTCAGTAACTGTAGTGCAAGTTTGTTTGACAAGAACATTGTGTGCAATTTCAAACCTAAATATAAAAGGTTGGCCTGTTTTAATGGTTTCCCTTCCCAATCAAAGGTGACGCGTAATACTGGCATGTGCTCCACTACATAGCCCCGAGGAATAGTATTGAAATGGATGCAGGGATTAGAATGGACCCCCAAGAGCCTCCTAACCCACCACCCAATGGAGAGCCTGCCCCGGCTGATGCCGTGAGCTGCTCATACAGAGATTGGTGGAGAGAAACAGAATGCCAAGACAATATACAAAGCTTTTTTTTTTTTTTTTTACGTTGTGGAAAACGTTCAACAATTGCATTATGTAAATGAATCAAAACCCTGCGTATTCTTCCGAGTTCAGTCACAATCTGCCCAACTGACGTGTTCAACTCGTTCTGGGTTTGCAGGACTGATGCGGTCAACACGCGAACAGAGGACATGGACGTGGGTGGACCCTCGACACCTGTCGCCAAACATTCCCCCTCACTCCTGGCACCTGCTGATTTGGGAGCCTCACGCACTTTATCCCAACAGACATTCAGACATTCCAAAGCCACAACAGGTAGCTTGGGAAACAGGTATGTCAAAGACTGACATTATTGTAATGTTTGATATTACAACATTGATACCTTTTTTATCAACAAAGTTTTTTGCAAATGTATTCCTTTATTATTGTATGACTTATATTGCCTGAATACTCAACGATGATTAACACCACAGTTATGTGCTTCTGTCAGGGTTGTGGTCAAATGCATGTCATTTAACTTCTTATGGCTGCAGGGGCAGTATTGAGTAGCTTGGATGAAAGGTGCACAGAGGTGCCCAGAGTAAACGGCCTGCTCCTCAGTCATAGTTGCTAATATATGCATATTAGTATTGTATAGAAAACACTCTGAAGTTTCTAAAACTGTTTGAATTATGTCTGTGAGTATAACATAACTCATATGGCAGGCAAAAACCTGAGAAGTTCCACTTCCTGTTTGGATTCTTTTCTGAGGCTGGTAGTTTTTCAACCAAGCTCTCATTGAAATTACAGCGAGATATGGATGAGTTTTCACTTCCTACGGCTTCCACTAGATGTCGACAGTCAATAGAACTTTGTCTGATGACTAATGTGAATGGGGGCTGAAGGAGACAGGAATGGGTAACCACTGCCATGAGCTGACCATGCTTTGACCACGCGCGTTCACGTGAGAGGCAGCTCCGTTCCATCGCTCAACTGAAGTCAATGTAATTCTCCGGTTGGAACGTTATTCAAGATGTATGTTAACAACATTCTAATGATTGATTCAATACATCGTTTGACATGTTTCTACTGACTGTTACGGAACTTTTGGACATTTCGTCACGTTATAGTGGACGCACTTTGTGACTTTGGAATTGTTTACCAAACGCGCTAACCAAAGTAGCTAATTGGACATAAATAACAGACATTAACGAACAAGTCAAGCATTTATTGTGGACCTGGGATTCCTAGGACTGCATTCTGATGTAGATCATCAAAGGTAAGCAAACATTTATCATGTATTTTCTGGTTTCTGTTGACTCCAACATGGCGGGCTAATTTGACTATTGTTCTGAGCTCCGTCTCAGATTATTGCATGGTTTGCTTTTTCCGTAAAGTTTTTTTGAAATCTGACATTGCATTAAGGAGAGGTATATCTATAATTCCATGTGTATAACTTGTATTATCATCTACATTTATGATGAGTATTTCTGTTGAAACGATGTGGCTATGCACTATCACTGGATGTTTTTGGAACTAGAATGTAACGCGCCAATGTAAACTCAGATTTTTTTATATAAATATGAACTTTATCAAACAAAAAATGCATGTATTGTGTAACGAAGTCCTATTGAGTGTCATCTGATGAAGATMATCAAAGGTTAGTGATTAATTTGATCTCTATTTCTGCTTTTTGTGACTGCTATATGTTGCTGGAAAAATGGCTGTGCTTATTATTGTGGTTTGGTGTGACCTAACATAATCGTTTGTAGTGCTTTCGCTGAAAAGCATATTTGAAATCGGACACTTTGGTGGGATTAACAACAAGATTACCTTTAAAATGGTATAAGACACATATAGGTCTGAGGAAATTTAATTATGAGATTTGTTTTTTTAATTTGGCACCCTGCACTTTCACTGGCTGTTGTCATATCGATCCCGTTAGCGGGATTGCAGCCATATGAATTAAAGCCAATTTAGCAATTGAACAAAAATCCAATTCAAAACGTTCCTAATTGCAAAAGCATGTAACAGAATTTGGGTATTCCAGAACTGTAATTTACATGTAAATAAACATAACCCTGTTTTATGTAAACATTGTCTAACTTCATATAGAACAAATTGCACTTGAAATTAACATTTATTTAAAGTTATTGCAAATGAAGGCATATTTTCACTTTTTTCTGCGACAATCACTGAATTAGAGTTCTTCATCTATATTTGAGATGTATTTCTATCAAATGAAAAGGTTGTAAAAGTATAGACATTTATAGAATAAATCACTTAGTTTGATGATTCTGTCATAATCAGTGAAAACGTTGATTTATATCGCTTTGAATGGCATTTTATAGATGTTATGTATTTCTATCAAATCAAAACTGGAATCTTTCCTCAAAACAAAAGGTTGTAAAAGTCTGCTAGACATTTACAGACTAAATCATATCTAGCTTGATAATTCTGTGACAAACGGTGAATTAGTTATTAATTTTTWAATTGCTTTTTTAAAATGTCTTTTGGATGTCTGAATGTGTGAATATAAAGTCAATTTAACCTCGGTCTTCATCTCTGGGTGGAGGGCGCACAGGCTGCAACGCAGCTTCCTGCGTTTCTATGTGAAGAAAATAAATGTCTTGTATATTAAGTTACCGACAAACAAGTTTCACTTTCTCTTAAATACTTACCGTGATCCAGTAGTGGGGGTTTCGCGAGCCGACTTCACCGTTTCCGATGTTACTGCTAAACGATGTAAAAGTTTGGATTAAACCATTTGAAAAATAAAAAATAGAAAATGTATCTTTTTTAAAACATTCACTGTCGCCGTCGGAGCATGTGCCAGTGTGTGCGCTTTCCCCAGTGATTGGCCCAATGCGCTGGTCCATTTGGGAGCGCTCCGACGTGCTCCCCTCCCGTTGCCTTAATGCTGCGGTTATGTAGGGCTATTCTTTTCCCATGCAGTTTAAGGTCAGACCATTTCAGCCACAGTTCTGTCTTGCTGCCCCACCTCGTTCACTGCAGCGGCTACACACTCCCTAGATACCTGTTTGGCTTTTTATAAGGGGGAACTCGCTGATTTTACGGCACGTTCAGGTGCCGTCAATGTTAAGTTAATTTGAGATTTATAGATCACAGGAGCGTAAATTCCAAACGGGATCTTAAAGCCAGCGTTAGCAAGGGTATATGCTCTGTGTCTTTCATGAATCGAACGTAAACACACCGTCGGAAATGATCTTACGAAATCCAAGTATACATCTAAGAACATTTTTATAAATGAGGCCTTAGGGTTAGGGGTTAGGGTTAGGGGTTAGGGTTAGGGGTTAGGGTTAGCCCTAACCCTTAGGTGAATATAATTTTCATTGCATTGTATGAGGTTATTCTTATTATCTGAACTTGGGAGGTGAATTGATGTTGTGCAAGGTTGTAATGTCTTCAAGTTTGCTACATAAGACCGAATCAAGGCAGTCGGTCACATATGACTTCATTCTCTACAGTCTGTTCTATATATGACTTCATTCTCTACGGTCTGTTCTATATATGACTTCATTCTCTATAGTCTATTCTATATATGACTTCATTCTCTACAGTCTATTCTATATATGACTTCATTCTCTATTAGTCTATTCTATATATGACTTTCATTCTCTACAGTCTATTCTATATATGATTCATTCTCTACAGTCTGTTCTATATATGTCTCATTCTCTACAGTCTATTCTATATATGTCTTCATTCTCTACAGTCTATTCTGTATATGACTTCATTCTCTACAGTCTGTTATGTATATGACTTCATTCTCTACAGTCTGTTCTGTATATGACTTCATTCTCTTCAGTCTGTTCTGTATATGACTTCATTCTCTACAGTCTGTTATGTATATGACTTCATTCTCTACAGTCTATTCTATATATGACTTCTGTTACAAAGGGTTATCCACAATATATCAGGGGGTGTAAATCCATAACACATACGTTTTTCAAGCATCATACTATGATCGATAATGTCAAAAGCCGCAATGAAGTCTGACAATAAATAAATAAATAATCTCTGCCAATCATCAGTCATATGTGCTGTGCTTGTTGAATGTTCTTCCCTATAAGCTTCCTGAAAGTCTGTTGTCAATTTGTTTACTGTGAAATAGCATTGTATCTGGTCAAACACAATTTTTGTTTACTAAGGGTTGGTAACAGGCTGATTAGGCAGGAGTCTAATTAGGCAGGAGTCTAATTAGTTAGTGTCCTGTTTGTCCTCTGGGTCAAGCTGAATATGCTAAGTCATCATATCCATTTGACACTTTCCAGCATCACAGTCATATAGTCATACATATAGTACACGTGACATCCCTGTCTGAATTAGGTTCAGTCCATATAGGATGTGACATCCCTGTCTGGATTAGGTTCAGTCCATATAGGATGTGACATCCCTGTCTGGATTTAGGTTTCATCCTATAGATGTTTCGACATCCCGTCTGTGATTAGGTTCGGTCCATATTAGGATGTGTCACTCCCTGTCTGGATTAGGTTCGGTCCATATGAGGATGTGACATCCCTGTCTGGATTAGGTTCAGTCCATATAGGATGTGAGACATCTGTCTGGATTAGGTTCGGTCCTATAGGATGTGATACATCCCTGTCTGGATTAGGTCGTTCCATATAGGATGTGGACATCCCTGTCTGGATTAGGTTCAGTCCATATAGGATGTGACATCCCTGTCTGGATTAGGTTCGGTCCATATAGGATGTGACATCCCTGTCGGATTAGGTTCAGTCCATATAGGAGTGACACCCTGTCGATTAGGTTCGTCCATATAGGATGTGACATCCCTGTCTGGGATTAGGTCGGTCAATATAGGATGTGCATCCCTTCTGGATTGGTTCGGTCCATATAGGATGTGACTATCCTGTCTGGATTAGGTTCGAGTCCATATAGGATGTGACATCCCTGTCGGATTAGGGTTCAGTGCCATATAGGATGTGACATCCTGTCTGAGATTAGGTTCGGTCCATATAGGATGTGACATCCCTGTCTGGATTAGGTTCAGTCCATATAGGAGATGTGACATCCCTGTCGGATTAGGTTCAGTCCATATAGGATGTGACATCCCTGTCTGGATTAGGTTCGGTCCATATAGGATGTGACATCCTGTCTGGATTAGGTTCGGTCCATATGGATGTGACCATCCTGTCTGGATTGGTTTCGGTCATATAGGATGTGACCTCCTGTCTGGATTAGGTTCGTCCATATAGGATGTGACATCTCCTGTCTCGGATTAGGTTCAGTCCATAAGGATGTGCATCCTGTCGGATTAGGTTCGGTCCATAATAGGATGTATGACATCCCTGTCTGGATTAGGTTCGGTCCATATAGGATGTGACATCCCTGTCTGGATTAGGTTCGGTCCATATAGGATGTGACATCCCTGTCTGATTAGTTCGGTCCATATAGGATGTACATCCCTGTCCGGATGTTAGGTTTCGGTCCATAGATAGGATGTGACATCCCTGTCCGGATTAGGTTCGGTCCATATATGGATGTTGACATCCTGTCTGGATTAGGTTCGGTCCATATAGGATGTGACATCCCTGTCTGGATTAGGTTCGGTCCATATAGGATGTGACCATCCTGTCCGGATTAGGTTCGGTCCATATGGGATGTGACATCCTGTCGGATTAGGTCGGTCCATATAGGAGTGTGCATCCCTGTCTGGATTAGGTCGGTCCATATAGATGTGACATCCTGTCTGGATTAGGTTCGGTCCATATAGGATGTGACATCCCTGTCGGATTAGGTTCGGTCCATATAGGATGTGACATCCCGTCGGATTAGGTTGTCTCATATAGGATGTGACATCCCGTCTGGATTAGGTTCGGTCCATATAGGATGTGACTATCCCTGTCTGGATCTAGCGTTAGTCCATATAGGATGTGACATCCCTGTCCGGATTTAGGTTTCGGTCCATATAGGATGTTGACATCCCTGTTGGATTAGGTTCAGTCCATAGGATGTGACATCCCTGTCTGGATTAGGTTCAGTCCATCCTAGGATTGGTACATCCTGTCTGGATTAGGTTCGGTCCATATAGGATGTGACATGGTAACTAAACTTCCTGTGTCCCGGTTTTGGAATTCTTAGCAACAAATGGAGAATCCCTTACAATGAGTTTGGTAATCTCATTTAATCTGCTACAGTTTCTAATACTTAAAACAAGCCATCTTTGAGTCTATGAAACCTGAATAATTACGTAATACATTTTCATACTGCTTTCAAAACATTCCATCCCTACCTGCCATTGATACAATAATTAATAGCACACTGTATCATTGTTTACCTTAATGATTTTCTTTGTGTATCTTTGTCTAGATCACTTTCAGGTCTTCAGAGGCCAATATGCTTTGTGGAGATAGAATAACACATGCGTTCGGCCAGAGATGGACTATAATGTTGCAACAGGCTTTGACCGCTCTCACTGCAGGAGTCTACATAAGTAGAGCCACAGCCATTGATCTGGGAATCAGTCAGCCTGACGGTCTGTTCTGGTCTGTCTGGACAGGAGATGAGAAGCCAGACAGGAACACAGAGAATGAGGACAAAATGTGCATCCTAAAAAGGGCCCATAAAGGCAATAGGGTCCCATTTGGGACACATGTTGAGACTGAGAGGGCCTGCAGGAGCCATAACAGGAACTCTATGAGAATTAGGAGACCAGCCACTGGGCACACGTCATTTCAACATGGATAATTGCGTCATATTTGGTTAAGATGTTGATCAATGATATTTAAACCTACAGTATATTCACCTACTCAAAAAGAAAGCCAAAAGTTAGTGGAATTTCCAATGTGTTATCAATATGCTTTCAACCATCTAAAAGCACAACCAGATTCCAAGAGAAAAACAATATCAGATTTTTGGTTTAGTTGTCACCCAACTTTCAACCATTTAAAAGCACAGCAAAATTCTAATGGGAATACAATGTCAGATATGTTTATTTATACAACAGATGAATGTGTTACCACTGGTCTTCATCTAATACCAGAACCCAATGACCTGGATTGCAGAATTACATTAAAAGTACAATTTTAAGGTTGAATGTTACATTAGTTTGTAAGATAGCCTTAACTTTAGGCTATTTACTGTGTTACAAAAGTAATATTGATGTCACGTTCCTGACCTTATTTCCCTTGTTTTGTATTTATTTAGTATGGTCAGGGCGTGAGTTGGGGTGGGTTGTCTATGTGTGTTTTTCTATGTTGGGATTTTGTGTTCGGCCTGGTATGATTCTCAATCAGAGGCAGCTGTCAATCGTTGTCCCTGATTGAGAATCATACTTTGGGCAGCCGGGGTGTCACGTTTGGTTTGTGGGTGGTTGTTTCCTGTGTCAGTGTTTGTGCCACACGGGACTGTTACGGTTAGTTCGTTTTGTTATTTTGTATCGTGTCTTGTTTTCGTGRATATTAAAATCATGGAAACTTACCACTCTGCACATTGGTCCTCCGATCCTTCTCGCCTCTCCTCGTCCGAGGAGGAGGAAGAAATAGACTGCCGTTACAATTGAATTGTGTTTGGCTGACAACTCAACCAAATATCAACATTTAAAAGAGATGTACAGTATCTACTACTTGGATCGTTCCGTCTGAGCCACTGGCTTCGTTCTGATTGGATCGTTCCGTCTGAGCCACTGGCTTAGTTCTGATTGGATCGTTCCGTCTGAGCCACTGGCTTCGTTCTGATTGGATCGTTCCATCTGAGCCACTGGCTTGGAGACGTGAATCCAACATATCATTTGTTAACTTGTCTACAAGTTAATAGGCTATTTATTGTATTTCAACTTAACCAAATATCAACATTTGAAGGAGATGTCTCTTCTGATTGGACAGTTCCATCTGTGCCACTGACTTAGTTCTGATTGGATAGTTCCATCTGTGAACTAAGTCAGTGGCCCAGATGGAACTATCCAATCAGAACTAAGTCAGTGGACACAGATGGAACTATCCAATCAGAATAAGCTCAGTGGCCCAGATGGAACTATCCAATCAGAACTAAGTCAGTGGACAGATGGAACTATCCAATCAGAACTAAGTCAGTGGCCCAGATGAACTATCCAATCAGAACTAAGTCAGTGGCACAGATGGAACTAAGGATCACCAATCAGAACTAAGTCAGTGCACAGATGGAACTATCCAATCAGAACTAAGTCAGTGGACAGATGGAAACTATCCAATCAGAACTAAGTCAGTGGACAGATGGAACTATCCAATAAGAACAAGTCAGTGGACAGATGGAACTATCCAATCAGAACTAAGTCAGTGCGACCCAGATGGAACTATCCAACAGAACTAAGTCAGTGGCCCAGATGGAACTATCCAATCAGAACTAAGTCAGTGGCACAGATGGAACTATCCAATCAGAACTAAGTCAGTGGCCAGATGGAACTATCCAATCAGAACTAAGTCAGTGGTACAGATGGAACTATCCAATCAGAACTAAGTCAGTGGTACAGATGGAACTATCCAATCAGAACTAAGTCAGTGGCATAGATGGAACTATCCAATCAGAACTAAGTCAGTGGCACAGATTGGAACTATCCAATCAGAACTAAGTCAGTGGCCCAGATGGAACATCCAATCAGAACTAATCAGAACTAAGTCAGTGGCACAAATGGAACTATCCAATCAGAACTAAGTCAGTGGTACAGATGGAACTATCCAATCAGAACTAAGTCAGTGGCCCAGATGGAACTATCCAATCAGAACTAAGTCAGTGGCAACATATGGAACTATCCAATCAGAAACTAAGTCAGTGGCACAGATGGAACTATCCAATCAGAACTAAGTCAGTGGCAAGATGGAACTATCCAATCAGAACTATCAGAACTAAGTCAGTGGCACAGATGGAACTATCCAATCAGAACTAAGTCAGTGGCACAGATGGAACTATCCAATCAGAATAAGTCAGTGGCCAGATGGACTATCCAATCAGAACTAAGTCAGTGGCACAGAGGAACTATCCAATCAGAACTAAGTCAGTGGCACAGATGGAACTATCCAATCGAACTAAGTCAGTGCATAGATGGAACTATCCAATCAGAACTTAAGTCAGTGGCACAGATGGAACTATCCAATCAGAACTAAGTAGTGGCACAGATGGAACTATCCAATCAGAACTAAGTCAGTAGTGCACAGAGTGGAACTATCCAATCAGAACTAAGTCAGTGGTACAGAGGAACTTCCAATCAGAACTAAGTCAGATGGCCAGATGGAACTATCCAATCAGAACTAAGTCAGTGGCACAGATGGAACTATCCAAATAGAACTAAGTCAGTGGCATAGATGGAACTGTCCAATCAGAACTAAGTCAGTGGCCCAGATGGAACTATCCAATCAGAACTAAGTCAGTGGCCAGATGGAACTATCCAATCAGAACTAAGTCAGTGAGCACAGATGGAACTATCCAATCAGAACTAAGTAGTGGCACAGATGGAACTATCCAATCAGAACTAAGTAGTGGCCACAGATGGAACTATCCAATCAGAACTAAGTCAGTGGCACAGATGGAACTATCCAATCAGAACTAAGTCAGTGGCACAGATGGAACTATCCAATCAGAACTAAGTCAGTGGCACAGATGGAACTATCCAATCGAACTAAGTCAGTGGCACAGATGGAACTATCCAATCAGAACTAAGTCAGTGGCATAGATGGAAACTTCAATCAGAACTAAGTCAGTGGCACAGATGGAACTATCCAATCAGAACTAAGTCAGTGGCACAGATGGAACTATCCAATCAGAACTAAGTCAGTGGCACAGATGGAACTATCCAATCAGAACTAAGTCAGTGCACAGATGGAACTATCCAATCAGAACTAAGTCAGTGGCACAGATGGAACTATCCAATCAGAACTAAGTCAGTGGCATAGATGGAACTATCCAATAGAACTAAGTCAGTGGCACAGATGGAACTATCCAATCAGAACTAAGTCAGTGGCACAGATGGAACTATCCAATCAGAACTAAGTCAAAGTGGCACAGATGGAACTGATCCAATCAGAACTAAGTCAGTGGCC
>NW_019945280.1:38812-48486 GCF_002910315.2 Salvelinus sp. IW2-2015
AGTTCAGTGCCCAGATGGAACTATCCAATCAGAACTAATCAGAACTAAGTCAGTGGCACAGATGAACTATCCAATCAGAACTAAGTCAGTGGTACAGATGGAACTATCAATCAGAAACTAAGTCAGTGGCCCAGATGGAACTATCCTAACCAATAACTAAAGTCAGTGGCCCAGATGGAACTATCCAATCAGAACTAAGTCAGTCGGCACAGTGGAACTATCCATCAGAACTAAGTCAGTGGCCAGATGGAACTTCCAATCAGAACTAAGTCAGTGGCACAGATGGAACTATCCAATCAGAACTAAGTCAAGTGGCCCAGATGGAACTATCCAATCAGAACTAAGTCAGTGTGCAACAGATGGAACTTCCAATCAGAACTAACAGTCAGTGGCACAGATGGAACTATCCAATCAGAAACTAAGTCAGTGGCACAGATGGAACTATCCAATCAGAACTAATCATATCACAGATGGAACTATCAATCAAGATCTAATGTTCCAGTTGCACAGATGGAACTATCCAATCAGAACAAGTCAGTGGCTACAGATGGAACTATCCAATCAGAACTAAGTCAGTGGCACAGATGGAAACTCAATCAGAACTAAGTCAGTGGCACAGATGGAACTATCCAATCAGAACTAAGTCAGTGGCAAGATGGAACTATCCAATCAGAACTAAGTCAGTGGCACAGATGGAACTATCCAATCAGAACTAAGTCAGTGGCACAGATGGAACTATCCAATCAGAACTAATCAGAAACTACTAGTGGCACAGATGGAACTATCCAATCAGAACTAAGTCAGTGGCCAGAATATCTATCACGAACTAATCAGACTAAGTCTAGGACAGATGGAACTATCCAATCAGAACTAAGTCGTAGTGGACAGATGGAACTATCCAATCAGAACTAAGTCAGTGGCACAGATGGAACTATCCAATCAGAACTAAGTCAGTGCAAGATGGAACTATCCAATCAGAACTAAGTCTCAGTCAGTGGCACAGTGTGGAACTATCCAATCAGAACTAAGTCAGTGGTACAGGAACTTTCCAATCAGAACTAAGTCAGTGCACAGAATGAGAACTATCCAATCGAGAAAACTAAGTCAGTGGCCAGATGGAACTATCCAATTCAGAACTAAGTCAGGGTGGCACAGAATGGAACTATCCAATCAGAACTAAGTCAGTGTGCTAGATGGAACTATCCATCAGAACTAAGTCAGTGGCACAGAATGGAACTATCCAATCAGAACTAAGTCTAAGTGCCGAGATGCACAGATGGAACTATCCAATCAGAACTAAGTCAGTGGCACAGATGGAACTATCCAATCAGAACTAAGTCAGTGTGGCCACAGATGATGGAACTATCCAATCGAACTAAGTCAGTGGCACAGATGGAACTTCAATCAGAACTAAAGTCAGTGCGTGCACAGATGGAACTATCCAATCAAACTAAGTCAGTGGCATAGATGGAACTGTCAATCAGAACTAAGTCAGTGGCACAGATGGAACTATCCAATCAGAACTAAGTCAGTGGCACAGATGGAACTATCCAATCAGAACTAAGTCAGTGGCACAGATGGAACTATCCAATCAGAACTAAGTCTAGTGCACAGATGGAACTATCCAATCAGAAAGACTAGGTCAGATGGCACAGATGGAACTATCCAATCAGAACTAAGTCAGTGGCATAAGATGGAACTATCCAATCAAACTAAGTCAGTGGACAGGAATGGAACATCCAAATCAGAACTATCTAGTGTGCACAGATGGAACTATCCAAATCAGATACAACGGTCAGCAGTCACAGATGGAACTATCCAATCAAAACTAAGTCAGTGCCCAGATGGAACTATCCAATCAGAAACTAAGTCATGTCAGTTGGCACAGAATGGAACTATTGCAATCGACACATAAAATCAGGTAACTGAGTGGCACAGATGAACTATCCAATCAGAACTAAGTTCATGGCACAGATGGAACTTATCCAATCAGAACTAAGTCAATGGCACAGATGGAACTATCCAATCAGAACTAAGTCAGTGCACAGATGGAACTATCCAATCAGAACTAAGGTCAGTGGCATAGATGGAACTATCCAATCAGAACTAAGTCAGTGGTCAAGATGGACTATCAATCAGAACTAAGTCAGTGGCCCAGATGGAACTATCCAATCAGAACTAAGTCAGTGAGTGCAAGATGGAACTATCCAATCAGAACTAAGTCAGTGGCCCAGATGGAACTATCCAATCAGAACTAAGTCAGTGGCAATAGATGGAACTATCCAATCAGAACTAAAGTCAGTGGCAAGATGGAACTATCCAATCAGAACTAAGTCAGTGCCAAGATGGAACTATCCAATCAGAACTAAGTCAGTGGCAAGATGGAACTATCCAATCAGAACTAAGTCAGTGACAGATGGAACTATCCAAACAGAACTAAGTCAGTAGGACAGATGGAACTATTCCAAACAGAACATAAGTCAGTGGTACAGATGGAACTATCCAACAGAAACTAAGTCAGTGGCACAGATGGAACTATCCAATCAGAACTAAGTCAGTAGCACAGATGGAACTATCCAATCAGAACTAAGTCAGTTGTACAGATGGAACTATTCAATCAGAACTAAGTCAGTGGCAGATGGAACTATCCAATCAGAACTAAGTCAGTGGCACAGATGGAACTATCCAATCAGAACTAAGTCAGTGTACAGATGGAATATCCAATCAAACTAAGTCAGTGGCACAGATGGAACTATCCAATCAGACATAAGTCAGTGGCACAGATGAACTATCCAATCAGAACTAAGTCGTGGCAAGATGGAACTTTCCAATCAGAACTAAGTCAGTGGCACAGATGGAACTATCCAATCAGAACTAAGTCAGGTGCACAGATGGAACATCCAATCAGAACTAAGTCAGTGGCAAGATGGAACTTCCAATCAGAACTAAGTCAGTGGCACAGATGGAACTTTCCAATCAGAACTAAGTCAGTGGTACAGATGGAACTATCCAAATCAGAACTAAGTCAGTGGCCAGATGGAACTATCCAATCAGAACTAAGTCAGTGGCCCAGATGGAACTATCCAATCAGAACTAAGTCAGCTAGTGCACAGATGGAACTATCCAATCAGAACTAAGTCAGTGGTACAGATGGAACTATCCAATCAGAACTAAGTCAGTGGCCCAGATGGAACTATCCAATCAGAACTAAGTCAGTGGTACAGATGGAACTATCCAATCAGAACTAAGTCAGTGGACAGATGGAACTATCCAATCAGAACTAAGTCAGTGGCACAGATGGAACTATCCAATCAGAACTAAGTCAGTGGCAAGATGAACTATCCAAATCAGAACTAAGTCAGTGGTACAGTGTGGAACTATCCAATCAGAAACTAAGTCAGTGGCCACAGAGGAACTATCCAATCAGAACTAAGTCAGTGGCCCAGATGGAACTATCCAATCAGAACTAAGTCAGTGGCAAGATGGAACTATCCAATCAGAACTAAGTCAGTGGGTACAGATGGAACTATCCAATCAGAACTAAGTCAGTTACAGATGGAACTATCATCAAAACTAAGTCAGTGGCTGATTGGATAGTTCCATCTGTGCCACTGACTTAGTTCTGATTGGATAGTTCCATCTGGGCCACTGACTTAGTTCTGATTGGATAGTTCCATCTGTACCACTGACTTAGTTCTGATTGGATAGTTCCATCTGTACCACTGACTTAGTTCTGATTGGATAGTTCCATCTGTGCCACTGACTTAGTATTTCCAGTTTGTCTACAAATTAATAATTGATATGTTGGATTCACGTCTCCATCTTAACCAAAAATCTAACTTAAAGAATAGGACTAAATCTGAAAAAAAATCTAAAATACTAAACTATATAAAAAGTGAATAGAACTAAATCAAATCCAACGTTAAATACAGTTTGATTCGATCCTTTTCTTTAAGTGTGATAAATACTTGAATCCAACGTATCAATTATTAATTTGTAGTCTAACTGTAATTAAAGCCAGACTAAGTTAAGACTAAGTTATGATCAGTGATTAGTTAATTGACTATAACTGCCTTGGAAGTGAGGGATCTAACATTAAGTAGCCCTATTTTGAGATGTGAGATATCACAATCTCTTTCAATAATGACAGGAATGGAGGAGGTCTTTATTCCAGTGAGATTGCTAAGGCGAACACCGCCATGTTTAGTTTTGCTCAACCTAGATCGAGGCACAGACACAGTCTCAATGGGGATAGCTGAGCTGACTACACTGACTGTGCTAGTGGCAGACTCCACTAAGCTGGCAGGCTGGCTAACAGCCTGCTGCCTGGCCTGCACCCTATCTCATTGTGGAGCTAGAGGAGTTAGAGCCCTGTCTATGTTGGTAGATAAGATGAGAGCACCCCTCCAGCTAGGATGGAGTCTGTCACTCCTCAGCAGGCCAGGCATGGTATCATTTCATGTACTCTGTTAAACCTTTGAAATGGCTTTGATAGCAACAGCGAATCTATTTAGTTTTTAAGTGGAGACTGCTCAACAATCATTCTCACAATAGCACACTGGTAATATAGTCATTGAGAAATATCAGAGCTAAGCAGGGCTGGGCTCGGGTAAAACCCTAGATGGATGACCAAAGGGTAGCTGCAGATCAATTCTCCAGTAAAAAGTGATTCCCAGCCTATTATTTTTTCTGATTGTGGATATAATGTTGAAGATCTGACGTTTTAAAGGTAAATGTTCAACATACAGTACCAGTCAAAAGTTTAGACACACCTACTCATTACAGGTGAAGATATCAAAACTATGAAATAACACATATGGAATCATGTGTCATTTCATAGTTTTGATGTCTTCATTATTATTCTACAATTTAGAAAATAGTAAAAAATAAAGAAAACCCCTTGAATGAGTAGGTGTGTCCAAACTTTTGACTGGTACTGTATTTTATACAAGATTTGTCTATGTTGAAATTTGGTTACCATGATGACTTAAATCTGTGGTTGAAATTTCACCATCGCAACAATATATGTTGATGACTTTTTTCAAATGTATTTTCCACGTAGATTCAATTTGTTGAAACAWMGTTGATTCGACCAGTTTGTTCCTACCGGGCGGGGCCCATAATCAAAAAGCGTCTCAGGGTGATCTAGGATCAGGTCCTCGTCTGTCCATATAATCGTATTCATTATGATCGAAAAGGCCAAACTGATCCTAGATCAGCACTCTATTATTTTATCAGGCAAGTTGACTGGGGAATTGTTAGAGGGGAGATGAACAAATGGCCATGATGGTATGAGGACCAGATTGGGACCTCTGCTCTTATGATAAGTGTCCTTGGATCTTTAGTGACCACAGAGAGTCAGGACACCCGTTTAACTTCCCATCCGAAAGGCGGCACCCTACATAGGGTAATGTCCCTAATCACTGCCCTGGTCAATTGGGATATATATATATTTTTTTTAGACCAGAGGAAAGAGTGCCTCCTACTGGCCCTCCAACACCACTTCCAGCAGCATCTGGTCTCCCATCCAGGGACCAACCAGGACCAACCCTGCTAGCTTCAGAGGCATGCCAGCAGTGCCAGGGTGGTATGTTGCATCTTTCAGAAGTCAGAATGAGCCAAAATGAGGAACACTGTTTACACACAGTATACCATCTTAGATAGTTCCCTGATAGTTCATATACCTCCCTGATAGTTCCTATACCTCTCTGATAGTTCCTACCTCACAGTTGAAATGCTGAATACAACAGGTGTAGTAGACCTTACAGTGGTAGCATGCTGAATACAACAGGTGTAGTAGACCTCACAGTGAATGCTGAATACAACAGGTGTAGTAGACTCCCAGTGAAATGCTGAATACAACCAGGTGTGAGTAGACCTTACAGTGAAATGCTGAATACAACAGGTTGTAAGTAGAGCCTCACAGTGAAATGCTGAATACAATACAAGGTGTAGTAGACCTTACAGTGAAATGCTGAATACAACCTTACAGTGTAATGCTGAATACAACAGGTGTAGACCTCACAGTGACCAATTGACTTAACTTGCGAGCACCTAACCACATTGCAGTTTCAAAAAAATACCGGATAAGAATAAGAGATAAAAGTAACAAGTAATTAAAGAGCAGCAGTAAATAACATAGCGAGATTATATACTGGGGGTACCGGTACAGAGTCTATGTGCGGGGGCACCGGTTAGTTGAGGTAGTAATGTAACATGTAGGTAGAGTTATTAAGTGACTATGCATAGCATGGACAACAGAGAGTAGCAATAGTGTGGGGGGGGGGAGAGGGAGGGGGAATGTGAATAGTCCTGGGTAGCCATTTGACTAGATGTTCAGGAGTCTATTGGGCTTGGGGGTAGAAGCTTGTTTTTAGAAGCCTCTTGGGACCTACACGTGGCGCTCTGGTAACACTTGCCGTGTGGTAGCAGAGAGTACAGTCTATGACTAGGAATGGCTGGAGTCTTTGACAATTTTTAGGGCCTTCCTCTGACACCGCTGGTATAGAGGTCCTGGATGGCAGGAAGCTTGGCCCCAGTGATGTACTGGCTTCGCACTACTGGTTTTATCACTGCCTGGTATGGCAATGCTCGGTCGGAGGCTCTCGATGGTGCAGCTGTAGAACCTTTTAAGGATCTGAGGACCCATGACAATCTTTTCAGTCTCCTGAGGAGGAATAGGTTTTGTCGTGTGCCCTCTTCACGACTGTCTTGGGTGTGTTTGGGACCATGTTAGTTTGTTGGTGATGTGGACACAAGGAACTTTGAAGCTCTCAACCTGCCTCCACTGCAGCCCCGTCGATGAGAATGGGGGCATGCTCGGTCCTCTTTTTCCTGTAGTCCACAATCCTTCCTTTGTCTTGATCACATTGAGGGAGGTTGTTGCGCAAGTGCAGTCTATGTAGTGAACAGGGAAGTACAAGGAGCGGGCTGAGCACGCACAGTTCTCGCCCCACTAGGTGTTTCCTTTTGTCCAGGTGGGAAGGGCAGTGTGGAGTGCAATAGAGATTGCATCATTGTGGATCTGTTAGGGCGGTATGCAAATTGGAGTGGGTCTAGGGTTTTCTGGGATAATGGTGTTGATGTGAGCCATGCACCTGCTTCAAAGCACTTCATGGCTACAGACTTGGAGTGTTACGGGTCGGTAGTCGTTTAGGCAGGTTACCTTGGTCTCTTGGAGCACAGGGACTATGGTGTGTCTGCTTAAAACATGTTGGTATTACAGACTCGGACAGGGAGAGGTTGAAAATGTCAGTGAAGACACTTGCCAGTTGTCAGCGGCATGTTCGCAGTAAACGTCCTGGTAATCCATCTGGCCCTGCGGCCTTATGAATGTTGACCTGTTTAAAGGTCCTACTCACATCGGCTCTGCGGAGAGCGTGATCACACAGTCTTCCAGAACAGCTGGTGTCTCATGCATGTTTCAGTGTTACTTGTTGCCTCGAAGCGAGCATATGTTAGTTTAGCTCGTCTGGTAGGCTCGTGTCACTGGCAGAAGCTCTCGGCTGTGCTTCCCTTTGTAGTCTGTAATGGTTTGCAAGCCCTGCCAACATCCGACGAGCATCAGAGCCGGTGTAGTACGATTCGATCTTAGTCCTGTATTGACGGCTTTGCCTGTTTATGGTTCGTCGGAAGGCATAAGCGGGATTTCTTATACGCGTTCTGGTTAGTCCTGCTCCTTGAAGCCAGCAGTTCTAGCCTTTAGCTCAGTGCGGATGTTGCCTGTAATCCATGGCTTCTGGTTGGGGTATGTACGTATGGTCACTGTGGGAAACGACGTCATCGGATGCTTATTGATGAAGCCAAGTGACTGAGGTGGTGTACTCCTCAATGCCATCGGAGGAATCCCGTAACATATTCCAGTCTGTGCTAGCAAAACAGTCCTGTAGCTTAGCATGCTGCTTCATCTGACCACTTTTTTATTGATCTAGTCACTGGTGCTTCTTGCTTTAATTTTGCTTGTAAGCAGAAATAAGGAGGATAGAATTATGGTCAGATTTGCCAAATGGAGGGGAGGGAGAGCTTGTTGTATGCTTCTCTTGGTGTGGAGTAAAGGTGGTCCAGAGTTATTTTCCCTCTGGTTGCACATTTAACATGCTGATAAGAAATTTGGTAAACGGATTTAAGTTTCCCTGCATTAAAGTCCCCGGCTACTAGGAGCGCCGCCTCTGGGTGAGCATTTTCTTGTTTGCTTATGGCAGAATACAGCTCATTCAATGCTGTCTTAGTGCCAGCCTCTGACTCTGGTGGCATGTAAACAGCTACAAAGAATACAGATGAAAACTCTCTCGGTAGATAGTGTGGTCTACAGCTTATCATGAGATCCTCTACCTCAGGCGAGCATAGCTCAACGACTTCCTTAGATATCGTGTCACCAGCTGTTGTTTACAAAACCAGACGCCGCTGGTCGTATCAGTGTGAGTGCTCTGGGCACGTATTCATAAAACTTCTCAGAATAGGAGTGCTGATCTTGGATCAAGCCCCCCCCCTGTCCATATAAATTAATCATTATGATCTAAAAGGCAAAACTGATCCTAGATCAGAATGGCTACTCTGAGACACTTCATGAGTATTGATGTACCGATTTCAGGTAGGTATAGGAACTATCAGGCAGGTATAGGAACTATCAGAGAGGTTAGGAATTCGGTAGGTAGGTATAGGAACTATCAGGCAGGTAAGGCTAGGAGGTATAGGAGCTATCAGGGTATGGAGCTATCAGAGAGGTATAGGACTATGCGGTGGTATAGGAACTATCAGGTAGGTATAGGAACTATCGGTAGGTATAAGGTAGGACTATCAGGTAGGTATAGGAACTATCATGTAGGTAGGTATAAGGGAACTAATCATGGTAGTAGGTATAGGAACTATCATGTAGGTAGGTATAGGAATATCATGTTAGGTAGGTATAGGAACTATCATGTAGGTAGGTATAGGAACTATCAGGTAGGTATAGTGAACTATCAGAGAGGTATAGGAACTATCAGAGAGGTATAGGAACTATCAGGTAGGTATAGAACTATCAGAGAGGTATTGAATATCAGAGAGGTATATGAACTATCAGAGAGGTATAGGAACTATCAGGTAGGTATAGGACTATCAGAGAGGTATATGAACTATCAAGAGTTTAGGAAACTATCAGAGAGGTATATGAACTATCAGAGAGGTATAGAGACCTATCAGAGGTAGGCTATCAGAGAGGTATAGGACCTATCAGAGAGGTATAGGAACTATCAGAGAGGTATAGGAACTATCAGAGAGGTATAGGAACTATCAGGGAGGTATAGGAACTATCAGGGAGGTATAGGAGCTATAGGGAGGTATGGAACTATCAGGTAGGTATTTGAACTATCAGAGAGGTATAGGAAATATCAGAGAGGTATAAGAACGATCAGAGAGGTATAGGAACTATCAGGTAGGTATAGGAACTATCAGGCGGTATAGAGCTATCAGGCAGGTATAGGAGCTATCAGAGAGGTTAGGAGCTATCAGGTAGGTATAGGAACTATCAGGTAGGTATAGGAACTATCAGGTAGGTTAGGAACTATCAGGTAGGTATAGGAACTATCAGGTAGGTATAGGAGCTATCAGGTAGGTATAGGACTATCAGGTAGGTATAGGAACTATCAGGTAGGTGTAAGGACTATCAGGTAGCTATAGGAACATTCAGGTAGGTT
>NW_019945281.1:0-6364 GCF_002910315.2 Salvelinus sp. IW2-2015
TTTACAAAGAGCCTCATTTGGTATATGATAACACCACATTATTGTTGATTTGATCTGACTGATCTGTTTCTATGTTGTGTGTCCCTGCAGTCGTTCCTGTACCTGGTGTGGTACACCACCATGTCCATCCTGGGTCACTACAACAACTTCTTCTTCGCTGCCCATCTGTTGGACATCGCCATGGGCTTCAAGACACTCCGGACCATACTGTCCTCAGTCACCCACAATGGCAAGCAGGTGGGTGCAGTTTGGCTACCAGGCAACAGGGGTCAGTGTTGAGTCACAGCTCTAGTTCTGCCTTGTACTTTATCTCTATGGTTAATACCATCACAGTGGAAGTAACCTGAGGTATTCTCTGTCTCAGCTGGTTCTGACTGTAGGTCTCCTGGCGGTGGTGGTCTATCTGTACACTGTGGTGGCCTTCAACTTCTTCCGCAAGTTCTACAACAAGAGTGAGGATGACAACCAGCCCGATATGAAGTGTGACGACATGATGACTGTGAGTCCTTGGATCATAATGTGGAGGCCACACTAGTTAAAAAATAAATCATTAAATTAAACACCAGCCCAGTTTAACCATCCTGTTTGGTGCCTTGTGAATGGATCTATTCCATTTCCATCCAGCCTCACTCTCTTTCTCACCTTCTCTCTGTCTCTCTCTCCTCCATCAGTGCTACCTGTTCCACATGTACGTTGGTGTGAGGGCAGGGGGTGGAATCGGGGATGAGATCGAGGACCCTGCAGGCGACCCGTATGAGCTCTACCGCATCCTCTTCGACATCACCTTCTTCTTCTTTGTCATCGTCATCCTGCTGGCCATCATACAGGGTACGTACTGTACTAATCTGGGTCACAGGAGGCAGTATCTGGGACAGCGAAGGGGACCAGGGTGAGACCCAGCAGGGTCAGTGTCACTCTGGCTCCCTGGTGTCAAAGTCACCCTGCTCCCTGTGGGCTGTAAGGGGCTGTGGAAAGGGCTGTGTAGGGTGGGGATTAATCACCCATAGAGAGAGACCCATAGCTTGCTCTGTCTATCTACACAAGTCTCTTCCAGGCCCTTACACACAGTAATGTTTCTCTCACAGTCAGAAAGCCTCAAACTTTCCAATGGTTTTTCCACCTCAAGACAGAGACAATCAGTCAGCCTCATGTCTCTCCTACAGACACTCAAACTGACTGCTCACCTCACAGTAAGTCTAGAACACACAGACAGATACAGCCTGTACCCTAAAACAAGTGGGAGGTAAAAGTATAGATACCTTAATAGAAAGTTACTCAAGTAAAAGTGAGTCACCCAGTAAAATCCGACTTGAGTAAAAGTATTTGGTTTTAAATATACTTAATATTTTTTTTATTTCACCTTTATTTAACCAGGTAGGCAAGTTGAGAACAAGTTCTCATTTACAACTGCGACCTGGCCAAGATGAAGCAAAGCAGTTGTTACAACAAAGCAGTTGTAACAACAGAGTTACACATGGAGTAAAACAAACATACAGTCAATAATACAGTAGAAAAATAAGTCTATATACAATGTAAGCAAATGAGGTGAGATAAGGGAGGTAAAGGCAATAAATAGGCCATGGTGGCGAAATAAATACAATATAGCAATTAAAACACTGGAATGGTAGATTTGACAGTAGATGAGTGTGCAAAGTAGAAATACTGGGGTGCAAAGGAGCTAAATAAATAAATAAATACAGTAGGGGAAGTGGTAGTTGTTTGGGCTATTTATAGATGGGCTATGTACAGGTGCAGTGATCTGTGAGCTGCTCTGACAGCTGGTGCTTAAAGCTAGTGAGGGAGATGAGTGTTTCCAGTTTCAGAGATTTTTGTAGTTCGTTCCAGTCAATGGCAGCAGAGAACTGGAAGGAGAGGCAGCCAAAGGAGGAATTGGCTTTGGGGGTGACAAGTGAGATATACCTGCTGGAACGCGTGCTACGGATGGGTGCTGCTATGGTGACCAGCGAGCAGAGATAAGGCGGGACTTTACCTAGCAGGGTCTTGTAGATGAAGTATCAAAAGTAAATGTAATTGCTAAAATATACTAAGTATCTAAAGTAAAAGTATAAATCATTTCAAAACCATTTGTGTTTAGTGAGTCCACCAGGCCAGAGGCAGTAGGGATGACCACATGTTCTTTTGATAAGTGTGTGAATTATTTGACAATTTTCAAAAAAATTACTTTTGMTTGTCAGGGAAAATGTTTGTAATAAAAAGTACATTTATTTTCTTTAGGAATGTAGTGAAGTAAAAGTTGTCAAAAAAATAAATAGTCGTGCTAGAGGCGTTACTACAGATCCGGGTTCGATCCCAGGCTGTGTTGCAGTCGGCCGTGACCGGGAGACCCCATAAGGCAGTGCACAATTGTCCCAGCGTCGTCCAGGTTAGGGGATGGTTTGGCCGGTCGGGTTGTCCTTGTCCCATCGCGCTCTAGCGACTCTTGTGMTGGGCCGGGAGRATTGCACGCTGACACGGTCGCCAGTTGGACGGTGTTTCCTCCGACACATTGATGTGGCTGGCTTCCGGGTTAAGCGAGCAGTGTGTCAGAGTCGTGTTTCGGATGACGCATGGCTCTCTTCGCCTCTCCCGAGTCTATACAGGAGTTGCAGCGATGGGACAAGACTGTAACTACAGTACCAATTGGATTTCACGAAATTGGGAAGAAAAAGGGCAAAAAAAATATTCAGTACCAGTCAAAAGTTTGGACACATCTTCAAGGGWTTTTCTTTATTTGTACTAATTTCTACATTGTAGAATAATATTAAGGACATCAAAACTATGAAATAACACATGGAGTCATGTAGTAACCAAAAAAGTGTTAAACAAATATATTTGACATTCTTCAAAGCTTTGCACACTCATGGCATTATTTTAACCAGCTTCATGAGGTAGTCACCTGGAATGCATTTCAATTAACAGCTGTGCCTTGTTAAAAGTTCATTTAAAGTCATTTGAAAGGAATTTCTTTCGTTAATACCATTTCGGCACATCCAGTTGTTTTTGGACAAGGTAGGGTTGATATACAATAAGGATAGCCCTATTTGGTAAAGACGACAAGTCCATATTATGAGCAAGCAACAGCTCAAATAAGCAAAGTAGAAGCGACAGTCCATCATTAATTTAAGCATGAAGGTCAAGTCATACAGAAAATGTCAAGAACTTCGAACGTTTCTTCAGTGCAGTCGCAAAAACCATCAATGTGCTATGAGAAACTGGCTCTCGATGAGGACCGCCACAGGAAAAGGAGACCCAGTTACCTCTGTGCAGAGGAATTAGTTCTTTAGTTAACCAAGCGCTCAGAAATTGCAGCCCAAATAAATGCTTCAACAGAGTTCAGAGTAACAGGACACATTTCAAACATCCACTGTTCACATGCACATTTGTGGCCTGCGGGGTATTTTTGCAGGGCCTTGGCAGTGCTCCTCCTTGGCACAAAGGCGGAGGGTAAGCGGTCCTGCTGCGGGTTGTTGCCCTCCGCTAGGGCCACCTCCACGTTCCTGATTAACTGGCCTGTCTCCTGGTAGCACTTCCACGTCTCTGGACACTTATGCTGACAGACACAGCAACCTTTTGCAAAGCTCTGCATTGATGTGCCATCCTGGATATGCTGGCCATACCTGAGCCACTTGTGTGGGTTGTAGATCGTCTCATGCTACCACTAAGAAGTGAAAGCAAACGCCGGCATTCAAAAGTGACCAAAACATTCAGCCAGGAAGCATACGGAACTGAGAAGTGGTCTGTGGTCACCACCTTGAGAAACACTGCCTTTATTGGGGGTGTCTTGCCTAATTGCCTATAATTTCCAACCTTTTTGTCTATTCCAATTTGCACAACAGCATGTGAATTTATTGTAACAGTGTTGGTTCTAAGTGGACAGTTTGATTTCACAGAAGTGTGATTGACTTGGGAGTTACATTTGTGTTTGTTTTAAAGTGTTCCCTTTTTTTTTTGAGCAGTGGTATATATAATACTACAGTGTATAACAGTGGGGAAGAACAAGTATTTGATACACTACGCCGATTTTGCAGGTTTCCTACTTACAGAAGCATGTAGAGGTCTGTGAATTATTTAGTTATAGTAACTTCAACTGAAGAGACGGATCTAAAACAAAAATCTCATGAAAATCACATTGTATGATTTTTAAGTAATTAATTTGCTTTATTGATGACATACGTTTATTTGATACATTCAGAAAAGCAGAACTTAATATTTTGGTAGCAGAAACCTTTGTTTGCAAGTTACATGAGACTCATACGTTTCCGTGTAGTTCTTGACTAGGTTTGCACACACTGCAGAGGGATTTTGGCCCACTCCTCCCCTACAGATCTCTCCAGATCGCTTTCCAGGTTTCGGGCTGTCGCTGGGCATACGGACTTTCAAGCTCCCTCTCAAGATTTCTATTGGTTCAGTTGGTCTGGACTGGCTAGGCCACTCCAGGACCTTGAGATCTTTTACGGAGACTCCTTGGTTGCATGCGCTGTGTGCTTCGTGTCGTTGTCATGCTGGAGACCCAGCCACGACCATCTTCAATGCTCTACTAGGGAAAGGAGGTTGTTGGCCAGATCCTTCGGGATAAGCATGGCCCATCCTCCTCCCTCAATACGGATGCAGTCCGTCCTGTCCCTTGCAGAAAAGCACCCCAAAGAATGATTTCCACCTCCTGCTTCACGGTTGGGATGGGTGTTCTTTGGGTTGTAAAGCTCATACTTTTCTTCCTCCACACGGCGAGTGGAGTTAGACCAAAAAGCTCAATTTTTGTCCTCAATCAGACTACATGACCTTCTCATTGCCTCCTCTGGATTCATCCAGATGGGTCATTGCACTTCAGACAGGCTGGACATGCATGGCCTTAAGCAGGGGGACCTTGCGTTGCGCTTGCGGATTTTAAATCCATGACGGCGTATGTGTTTTACTAATGTTTCTTTGAGAGTGTCCCAGCTTCTTCAGGTCATTGCCAGGTCTGTGGCGTGTAGTCCTCTCCCTGGGCATGAGCCGTGACATCTTGTGATCTAGTATTTCTTATTCACCTTCTCATGATCATTGATGTCCTTCCACGAGGTGGAAATCTTGCATGGAGCCCCCAGCCGAGGGTGATTGACGTCATCTTGACTTCTTCCTTTTCTAAAATTGCGCGAACAGTTTGTTTCCTTCTCACCAAGCCTGCTTGCCTATTGTACTGTAGCCCATCAAGCCTTGTGGCAGGTCTACAAATTTATCTCCCTGAATGTCCTTACACCAGCTCTCTCTGGTCTTTGCCATGTGGAGAGGTTGGAATCTGTTTGATTGAGTGGACAGGTGTCTTTTATAACAGGTAACGAGTTCAAACAGGTGGCAGTTCTACAGGTAATGAGTGGAGAACAGGAGGGCTTCTTTAAGAAAAATAACAGCGTGCTGTGAGAGCCGGAATTCTACTGGTTGGTAGGTGATCAAATACTTATGTCAGCATAAAATGCAAAATTATTATTAAAAATCATACAAATGTTGATTTTCTGGAATTTTTTGTTTTAGATTCCTCTCTCACGTTGAAGTGTACCTATGGATAAAAATTACAGACCTCTACATGCTTTGTAAGTAGGAAAACCTGCAAAGATCGCAGTGTAATCAAATACTTGTTCTCCCACTGTATATATATATATATAGTAAAGTACAGATACTCCAAAAACTACTTTAGTAGATGTCAACAGTATTTTTTACCTAAGTACTAAACACCACTGCCTAAAGTGATGCTGTGCTTCCCATAGTAGACGCTTGTTTCACACAATATTTTACACTGCAATAACAAAAAGCTGTGGGGGGAGGAGAATCGTGTTAAATTGCCCTGTCCATAAGAGACCTGTTTCACTGTTGGTTGTGTGGCTGTAGGTCTGATCATTGATGCTTTTGGGAGAGCTGAGAGACCAACAGGAACAAGTGAAAGAGGCTATGGAGGTGAGAGACTTTGGTTACTTTCATCTGTAGTGCAGGTCAAGAAGACAATGTTTGAGTGTTTCATCTATTTTTTTCTCCTCAGACCAATGTTTCCCATCTGTTGGCATCGGTATGACTCTTTGACACGACGCCCTCTGGCTTTGAGACACACACCTTACAAGAGCAACAACTGGCCAACTACCTTGAGTATCTAGCTGAAAAAAAAGCATACTTAAAAGCTATAACTTTTGTATCGAGTATAATTAGCCGACAGGTCTTTCGTCCTTCCCTGCATGTTTAATACGCCACTTGTTTACTATAAACACTTGATGGATGGCTTTACACAACACTGATGGGTTTATGGCCTAGCAGTAAACAAATACAAAACAGTGGCCCCTCAGACCCATTCTTCACTCTATAAGCTCAGTGCTGCATCTCATTGTTTTGTGCTAGCTAG
>NW_019945281.1:9350-10368 GCF_002910315.2 Salvelinus sp. IW2-2015
TGCATGCTGGCATCCTGTCTGTGTGGCTCAGTGGGCGAGAGGGTGGCACTAGCAAGGTCAAGAGTTCAATTCCCTCAGCGATCACAAACACCTACTAAAGTGTCTTCAACCCAGTGTAGTGTGAAGACAAAACGGACGGAAACCAAAAATTGGAGCGCGCACAAGAGAGCGTCAATTCACATAGACTGGTGTAATGCCAATTTATCTCCATAATCCTCGACCCACCATCCCACTCACCGTGGAATATCAAGGACGCTGTCCATCCACTAGATGTAGGAGGACTACCACACAGATATGATAGACACATGGCCTAGTTGTTTAACCCCAAGAGGGGTTCAAATTATAAACCTCATCTTCTAAGATTTTAGATGAACTGTCCTCCACACTAGTGGGACCGGTAGCCAGACTAGACACCCACGTTGATTGAAAAGTGCTGGTCAACCAAAGACAACCCTCTTTTTGACAGTTGAATCCAACTCCTGACAGTGGACCACTAGATGACCTCCTACACTGAAATACAACGAGATGTGAAATCTTTACCCTGTGCTGTAAATGTCCAGGTAACCCTGACTGCTATTCTCTCTCCTTCTGCCTACTGTAAATGTCCAGGTAACCCTGACTGCTCTTCTCTCTCCTACCTACTGTAAATGTCCAGGTAACCCTGACTGCTCCTCTCTCTCCTTCTGCCTACTGTAACGCCTCCCTCTGAGCCCCTTCCTCCCTGTCTACCAGTCCAGAGACGTCTTGGACCCAGAGGGGGCCTGTCGTCCTGTCAGACACCCCAGCGAGGGAACATCAGAGACAGGCTGGATCTGCCTAGGAGTAGCTCCATAACCAGAGGTTAACCTCTTGACGCTAGGGGTCAGATTATTATTATTTTTTTTATTTTTTTTATAACGTTCCCAAGGTAAACAGACTATTTATCAGGTCCAGATCGTAGAATATGCATATAAATTACAGATTAGGATAGAAAACACTCCAAAGTTTCCAAAACTGTCAAAATATTGTCTGTGAGTAT
>NW_019945281.1:10393-23223 GCF_002910315.2 Salvelinus sp. IW2-2015
CCTGGTGCAGCCAGCTACCAGAGGAACAAAATGCTCCGATGCTGGCCAGCTACAAACAGTCAGAGGGGAATGTCACCTTCCTCTCCTGCCATGGGAAACTGCCAACGCTAAATGAGTGTAATGACTGTCGGTGCATTTTGAGAGGGAATAAATGAAGCTATGATGAAAACATATGGGGAGTAAATCAGACCTGGCATCCGGTGAGGAGGGGTGGGAGAGGTAGAGGTTTTGTAGTGGAAGAACACTGCAGACAAAGCCTGCATGCTGGCATCCTGTTTGTGTGCTCAGTGGGCGAGAGGGTGGCACTAGCAAGGTCAAGAGTTCAATTCCCTCAGCGATCACAACACCTACTAAAGTGTCTTCAACCCAGTGTAGTGTGAAGACAAAAGGAGCGGAACCAAAAATTGGAGCGCGCAAAAGAGAGCGTCAATTCACATAGACTGGTGTATATGCAATTTATCTCCATAATCCTCGACCCACCATCCATCACCGTGGAAATATCAAGGACGCTGTCATCACTTAGATGTAGGAGGACTACCAAGCAGATATGATCAGACACATGGCCTCAGTTGTTTACCCCAAGAGGGGTTAAATATAAACTCATCTTCTAAGATTTTAGATGAACTGTCCTCCACACTAGTGGGACCGGTAGCCAGACTAGACACCCACGTTGATTGAAAAGTGCTGGTCAACCAAAGACAACCCTCTTTTTGGACAGTTGATCCAACTCCTGACAGTGGACCCTAGATGACCTCCTACACTGAAATAAGGAAGATGTGAAATCTTTACCCTGTGCTGTAATGTCCAGGTAACCATTTACATTTTACATTTAAGTCATTTAGCAGACGCTCTTATCCAGAGCGACTTACAATTGGGAAAGTTCATACATATTCATCGGTCCCCGTGGAATGAACCCACAACCCTGGCGTTGCAAGCGCCATGCTCTACCAACTGAGCCACACGGGACCCAGACTGCTTCCTCTCTCTCCTTTGCTACTGTAAATGTCCAGGTAACTCCTGACTGCTCCTCTCTCTCTCTACCTACTGTAAATGTCCAGGTAACCTGACTGCTCCTCTCTCTCTTCTGCCTACTGTAAATGTCCAGGTAACCTGACTGCTCCTCTCTCTGCCTCCTTCTGCCTACTGTAAATGTCCAGGTAACGCCTGACTGCTATTCTCTCCTGCCTATGTAAGTCCAGGTAACCCTGCCTGCTCCTCGTCTTCTCCCTTCTTGCTACTGTAAATGTCCAGGTAACCCGACTGCTCCTCTCTCTCCTGCCTACTGTAATGTCGCAGGTAACCTGACTGCTATTCTCCTTCTGCCTACTGTAAAATGTCAGGTAACCCAGACTGCTCCTTCTCTCTTCTCTGCCTACTGCAAATGTCTCAGGTAACCCTGACTGCTCTCTCTCCTTTCTGCCTACTGTAAATGTCCAGGTAACCTGATGTCTCCTTTCTGCCTACTGTAATGTCCAGGTAACCCTTGACTGCTCTCCTTCTGCCTACTGTAAATGTCCAGGGAGGGAGGGAGGGAGGGAGGGCTGGTGTAACGCCCGCTGGAGCCGCTGTTTCAGAGAGTGATAAAACGGGTTTCAGTTTTGTTGACTGACAGTCCTTCATGTTCCGTGGGGTCTGTGTGTGTGTCACACGGCTTGAACCGGCTGTCCTGTGTGTGTATATATATATATATATATATATATACCTGTCTGTAACAGTGGTGTTGTTAAAAAACCATCCAAACCAACAGTCCAGATCAGAGTGTGGTTGCAGGGTTGAATTGTTAAAGACTATTTCCTATAACTCTATGTATTTCGCCACGGCTAATGCTGTGTTCTTTTGTTCAAACATAATGGCATCAATATTGCTAAATGCATTGTTTGTGGATTTTACAGTTATCCCTGACTGTCTAGATACAGATATTAGGTCCCAAATTAAATTAATTTCCCAAAATAATAAGGTTGAACCAGAGTTAGACTCCTAAGAAGCAAGGCTTCTCATTAGTTTACTGTATTTTGAAGTAATTTAGTCCCTAAAAAAAGGGTTTATATGTGCAAAAAATATAAACAGTTTCCTGATCTTTCTTAAATCTCTCAGATATAGGACAGACACCTCAGAACAAGCTTCCTTTAGTTGTTTTTCTGGTACCGTGTGTTTTTCCCATGTATGAATCTGTTATTCAACGCATTTCTACAGATTAACAGCAGTACGGCCAAATCGTCATGTTCCATAAAATAATGTACTAATAAAGAAGAGCGCAGAGCATCGGCTATTTGAGATCACGTACGGGCTCGCTCGCATGGACAGGCAAACGATCATTACACTGGTGCACATTTATTGTCCTCCGTACAATAAAAGGCCACTTAACCGTGCTGTTTTGTCACACAACATAACGACACAGATGTCTCAAGGTTTTGAGGGAGCGTACAATTGGCATGCTGACTGCAGCAACGTCCACCAGAGCTGTTGCCAGAGAATTGAATGTTCCATTTCTCTACCATAAGCCATTTAAGTGAAGGAGAAACAAATAGTGCACGGTGTCATTAGTGTGTAGACTCATTTGATTATGACAACAGTGCAGTAAAGGAGAGTTAGGACTCATTAAATATAGTGCACTACGTAGTGTCTAGTGTGTACACTCACCCTGATCATCAGCACGGCCTTACGGATGTCGCGGACTCCATCGTAGACCAGACGAGAGGCGTCGATGAACTCGTTCTCGTCAACGGGGAGGGTGGGGTTGGCACTCAGAGCCTCTACCGCTGCCTCCACCTGCTCTGTGAACCTGGGCATGACTGGAGGAGGTGGGAGAAAGAAGGGATGTCAAGCAAATGTAGAATGCAAAACAGCAGAATGACAGGTCTCAATGTATCACAAAACGATACTGGTCGCCCACGGCCAAGACGCTACCCAGCCCACGGCCAAGACGCTACCCAGCGCACGGCCAAGACGCTACACAGCCCAAGGCCAAGACGGTACCCAGCCCACGGCCAAGACGGTACCCAGCCCACGGCCAAGACGCTACCCAGCCCACGGCCAAGACGCTACCCAGCCCACGGCTAAGACGCTACCCAGCCCACAGCTAAGACGCTACCCAGCCCACAGCTAAGACGCTACCCACACCCACAGCCCATAGTGATCATGAAGACCAAAAGCAGGAAGCTGAGTACCTGTCATCTCCAGCTCAGTCTGGGTGAGCAGCAGCTCATTACCTAATCCAGAATTTGTTTTTTATTTATCCTTTAACTAGGGCAATTCAGTTTAAGAACAAATTCTTATTTACAACGATGTCCTACCGGGGAACAGTGGGTTAACTGCCGTGTTTCAGGGGCAGATTCTTACCTTTTCGCTTAGGGGATTTGATCTAGCAACCTTTCGGTTACTGGCCCTACACACTAACACTAGGCTACCTGCCGCCCCTACACTCTAACCACTAGGCTACCTACCGTCCCTACACTCTAACCACTAGGCTACCTGCCGCCCTACACTCTAACCACTAGGGCTACCTAACGTCCCTACACTCTAACCACTAGGCTACCTACCGTCCTACACTTAACCACTAGGCTACCTGCCGCCCTACACACTAACCACTAGGCTACCTACCGTCCCTACACTCTAACCACTAGGCTACCTACCGTCCTACACTCTAACCACTAGGCTACCTACCGTCCCTACACTCTAAATCCACTAGCTACCTACCGTCCCTACACTCTAACCACTAGGCTACCTACCGTCCCTACACTCTAACCACTAGGCTACCCAGCCATATAGTAAATATGGCGTCCACTCTCTTTAAAAAAACTTTTTTTAAAGTACTGCACTATATAGGACTTGGACTCAACCCAAAGTCCTCGAGAACCATGACAGCGCCATACACAAGGGGTGGAACAGTGGCAAAGGTACCCACAGGACAAACAGAATAATATTAGTCTGAGGAGAGATTAAATAGCATTAACATACAAAAAAATATTTAAACACACCTTTAGTTTAACAAAGTTAAACAGATGTATTTTTTTCTTCATAATAAGCAGGAGTAATATTCTTAGATCAGAATGACAGCGAGACATGGCAAGTACTATGTGCAGATTTACATTGCAGGAGCTTCCTCAGCTAGGGCATGCTTCACCTAGTGTGCAGGAGACCTGTGCAGGAGTCTCCTCTCATGACTATCAGGGAGTCCATGCAGGAGCTCCTCACCTAGTGTGGCCAGTGAGAGCTTCCTCACTAGTTGCAGAGTCTCAACTAGTGTGCAGGGAGCTCTCAACATGGCAAGAGTCTAGGTAGAGTACGCAGAGCTGTAGCTGTCGTCCCCTCTAATCATCATTGATACAGACATCAAAGGTGCTATTACATAAACCAATACACACAAGTCACACACACAAGAGGCCTCCACTTTAGCAATGAATAGTCAATGAGGTCCTTTCTATAGAGCGATAACTAGCTAAACTCTGCGTACTAACGGTGGTTTAAATCCTGAGAAACAACCAGACAGGCCTTTCAATAGTTAATGAAGGCAAGCTAGCTGTAGTATTACATAAAGCTTTTATGAGGGGAACGTTTGGGAGGAAGGGATCAGGGATGAGGAGAGGGATGAGGAGAGAGGCAGGAGAGGTGATGAGGAGAGAGCAGGAGAAGGGGTGAGGGAGAGGAGCAGGAGAGGGTGAGGAGAGAGCAGAGAGAGGGGTGAGGAGAGAGCAGGAGAGGGGTGGAGGAGAGAGCAGTGAGAGGGGTGAGGAGAGAGCAGAGAGGGGTGAGGAGAGAGCAGGAGAAGGGGTGAGCGAGAGAGCAGGAGAGGGGTGAGGAGAGAGCAGGAGAGGGGTGAGGAGAGGGCAGGAGAGGGTGAGGAGAGAGCAGAGAGAGGGGTGAGGAGAGGCAGGAGAGGGTGAGAGAGGAGGAGGTAGAGGCAGGAGAGGGTGAGGAGAGGCAGGAGAGGTGAGGAGAGAGCAGGAGAGGGGTGAGGAGAGGCAGCGAGAGGGTGAGGAGAGGCGAGAGGGGTGAGGAGAGGCAGGAGAGGGGTGAGGAGAGGCAGGAGAGGGTGAGGAGAGGGCAGGAGAGGGCGTGAGGAGGGCAGCGAGAGGGGTGAGGAGAGAGCAGGAGAGGGGTGAGGAAGAGAGCAGGAGAGGGTGAGGAGAGAGCAGGAGAGGGTGAGGAGAGAGCAGGAGAGGTGAGGGAGAGCAGAGGGGAGGAGAAGGCAGAGAGGGGTGAGGAGAGAGCAGGAGAGGGGTGAGGAGAGAGCAGGCGAGAGGGTGAGGAGAGGCAGGAGAGGGTGGAGGAGAGGGCAGGAGAGGTGAGGAGAGGCAGGAGAGGGGTGAGGAGAGGGCAGGGAGAGAGGGTGAGGAGAGGCAGGAGAGGGGTGAGGAGAGGCAGGGGAGGGGAGGAGAGTGCAGGAGAGGGGAGAGAGGCAGGAGAGGGAGGAGCAGAGCAGAGAGGGTGAGGAGAGGGCAGGAAGGAGTGAGGAGAGAGGAGAGAGGGGGGTGAGGAGAGGGCAGGAGAGGGGTAGGAAGAGAGCAGGAGAGGGTGGGGAGAGAGCAGGAGAGGGTGAGGAGAGGAGCAGGAGAGGGTGAGGAGAGAGCAGGAGAGGAAGTGAGGAAGAGAGCAGGAGAGGAGTGAGGAGAGAGCAGAGAGGAGTGAGAGAGAGCAGGAGAGGGGTGAGGAGAGAGCAAGGAGAGGGGTGAGGAGAGAGCAGGAGAGGGGTGAGGAGAGGGAGGGAGAGGCGGGAGGCAGAGGGCAGGAGAGAGGGTGAGGAGAGGGCAGGAGAGGGGTGAGGAAGAGGGCAGGAGAGGGTGAGGAGAGGGGCAGGAGAGGGGTGAGGAGAGAGCAGGAGAGGAGGTGAGGAGAGAGCAGGAGAGGAGTGAGGAGAGAGCAGGAGAGGAGTGAGGAGAGCAGGAGAGGGTGAGGAGAGAGCAGGAGAGGAGTGAGGAGAGAGCAGAGGAGTGAGGAGAGAGCAGGAGAGAGTGAGTAGAGGCAGGAGAGGGGTGGGAGAGGGCGAGGAGAGGGGTGAGGAGAGGGAGGGAGAGGGGAGGGAGAGGGCAGGAGAGGGTGAGGAGAGCAGGAGAGGCCCCTCCCTCTCCATCTATGATACCTGTACCGGTATAGACAGAGAGACAACCACAGAGAGAGACAGATGTTACCTGTGTTAGTGAGTAGCTTGGTGGCCTCGAGAACCTTCTCTGTGTAGACTCCAGGCTCATAGTTGTCCATCTCACATGTGACCACATGGACCACCCTGGCAGCGCGGCCACGGATGGCGCCGGCCGTACGATCCAACCCGTCCACATCCTTCTCCTGCAGCGCTATCACACACTTGTTGACATCCTCCAGAATGTGGTTCTCTGGAAGAGAAGAATCACCCCATGTTTATTCATAGAGAGCCTATTAGAAACACATGGCTTGACAGAAACGGGGTTCTGAATCTCTACTCCTACAGAACAAACAGCAAAAGAAACAGGAAGTGTCATGGGTAAACTAACTCCCTAGCTCGCTGACGATCCTACGGAAACTATTTGTTTGAAGGTAAGTCTTCGAGACGGGCTGTTTTCTCCCTCTTCATGTCAGACGAGATGAGGTATATTTTTGTTTACTTGGTTACCTACACACTCCCGTAACAAGGACACGGACCCGTGAGACAGGAAGTGTGAGTCCCAAATGGAACTTTGTTCCTTATATAGTGCACTACCCACCGTACYGGCTGCCATTTGGGCCTCGTCAGAGCGTGTCCTTGGTTTGGGAYGTGAGAGGAGTCCCTGTACTTATTGTTTAAGGCCCAGCTCAATGCTTGATCACAACCTGACCAGCAGATTGAACCCCTCGTCTCTACATACATCAGGGATCCCACAATGACCTGTTTTTAATTTGACAAGGAGCACGTCTAAGTTGAAAATGTAGGCTCACACAAAGYGAACAAGGAACAAATGTGAGATTTTACTGCTAGAATATATCATTGTTCTAGGCTTACTGGTGCTCGTAAATAAAAACCCAGGAAAACATTTATTGCCACTCATCGGTGTTAAATGGTCGCACTGTAGAGCCCTGTACGTGACAGGATGTCAATTCTCTCAGCACCCAGCAGTCCCAAATAGTACCCCTTCCCCTACATAGTGAACTAGTTTTGTCCAGAGCTGTTTGAGCTTCCCTAGAGGCTCTGACCAACAGTAGTGCACTATATAGGGAATAGGGCTCTGGTCAACAGTAGTGCCTTATATAGGGAATAGGGCTCTGGTCTAAAGTAGTGCACTATATAGGGAATAGGGTTCTATAGGGCCCTGGTCTAAAGTAGTGCACTATATAGGGAATAGGGCCCTGGTCTAAAGTAGTGCACTATATAGGGAATAGGGTGCTATTTGGGAAGCAACCTCAGTGCTCCTGTCTGGCTGTTCGGAGTATGGAGGTCAAGGCGGAGGCTGAAAGCCAATCAGGTGGCTATGTTACATATGGGTCCTGTTCTCAGAGGAGACTAATACTGCACTTCTCCAGAGCGTCCACTCAGTCTACGCCGAAAACGCCCGGCCTGCGCTGAAACGCGCTTAAACACTGAGGAGAAAATGTATCAGAGAGAGATGCAAGGAGAGAGATGCTGCATCGCGTACATGGCAGCTATTGCCGTCAAGGGGTGAGGCGACGAGATCACGCGTACAGTCGGGTGAGGAGAGACTCGCAGTCGTAGAGGTCGGTCGGGCGAGAATGCCATCGTGCTCGATTAGAGGGTCGTAGTGGAGACGCTGACTCGTACGATCAGGCGTGTACGTGAGAGAGCAATCTCGAGAGCGTAGGACGATGACGTCTCTCTCGAATGAGAGGGTGGGAAGGAGAGAGCACGTGCTCTCGTCGTCTCTTCTCTCATCGTCTCTCTCGAGAGGGGTGAGGAAGAGAGCACTGTCGCACGGGGTGAGGAGAGGAGCAGTGAGAGTGGTGAAGGAGGGCAGTGAGAGGGGTGCAGGATGAGAGCAGGAGAGGGGTGAGGAGAGAGCAGGAGAGGGGTGAGGAGAGAGCAGCGAGAGGGGTGCAGGAGAGAGGCAGGAGAGGGTGGAAGGAGGAGAGTGCAGGAGAGGGGGTGAGGAGAGAGCAGGAGAGGGGTGAGGCAGGAGTAGAGGCGGAGATGGGGGAGAGCTGGAGAGCAGTGAGTCAGGGGGTGAGGAGAGCAGGAGTGAGAGGTCGGGGAGAGGAAGGAGAGGAGAGGGTGATGAGGTCAGAGAGCAGGGTGAGAGCAGGAGGAGGAGAGAGCAGGAGAGGGGTGAGGAGAGGGAGAGAGGAGGAGGGGGGTGAGGAGAGGGCAGCGAGAGGACCCTCCTCCTCCATCTATGATACTGTACCTCCGGTATAGGACAGAGACGAACCACAGAGAGAGACAGATTGTTACCTGTGTTAGTGAGTAGCTTGGTGGCCTCGAGAACCTTCTCTGTAGACTCCAGGCTCGTAGTTGTCCATCTCACAGGTGACCACATGGACACCCCTGCGACGCGGCGGCCACGGATGGCGCCGCCGTACGATCCAACCCGTCCAAATCCTCTCCGCAGCGCTATCACACACTTGTTGACATCCTCCAGAATGTGGTTCTCTGGAAGAGAAGAATCACCATGTTTATTCATAGAGAGCCTATTAGAAACACATGGCTTGACAGAACGGGGTTCGGAATCTCTACTCCTACAGAACAAACAGCAAAAGAAAAGGAAGTGTCATGGGTAAACTAACTCCCTAGCTCGCTGACGATCCTACGGAAACTATTTGTTTGAGGTAAGTCTTCGAGACGGGCTGTTTTTCTCCCTCTTCATGTCAGACGAGATGAGGTATATTTTTGTTTACTTGGTTACCTACACACTCCCGTAACAAGGACACGGACCCGTGAGACAGGAAGTGAGTCCCAAATGGAACCTTGTTCTTATATAGTGCACTACTCCACCCCGCGTACGGGCTGCCATTTGGGCCTCGTCAAGCGTGTCCTTGTTTTGGGAGTGAGAGGAGTCCCTGTACTTATTAGGCCCAGCTCAATGCTTCATTCACAACCTCTCGGGACCGAGTCAATTGAACCCTCCGTCTCTACATACATCAGGCATCCCACAATGACCTGTTTTTAATTTGACAAGGAGCACGTCTAAGTTGCAAATTGTAGGCTCACACAAAGGAACACAGGAACAACATGTGAGATTTATCACTGCTAGAATATATCATTGTTCTAGCTTACTGGTGCCTTCGTAAATAAAAACCCAGGAAAACATTTATTGCCACTCATCGGTGTTAAATGTCGCACTGTAGAGCCCTGTACGTGACAGGATGTCAATTCTCTCAGCACCCCAGCAGTCCCAATAGTACCCTTTCTCCTACATAGTGAACTAGTTTTGTCCAGAGCTGTTTGAGCTTCCTAGAGGCTCTGACCAACAGTAGTGCACCTAATATAGGGAAATAGGGCTCTGGTCAACAGTAGTGCCTATTATAGGGAATTAGGGCTCTGGTCTAAAGGTAGTGCACTACTAACTAGGGGAATAGGGTTCTATAGGGCCTCTGGTCTCCACAAAGTAAGTTTGCATACTTATCGATAGGGAATAGGGCTGGTACCTAACAAGTAGTGCAGTATACTAAGGGAATAGGGTGCTATTTGTCGGAAGCAACCTCAGTGCTCGCCTGTTCTGGTCTGTTCGGAAGTAATGGAGGTCAACCGGCGCGTGTCGAGTAGAAGGCTTTGAAAGCCATCAGGTGGCTAATGTTAATTGGGTCCCTGTTCTCATCAGAGGAGACTAAAACTACTGCACTTGCTCTCCCCAGTAGTCCGGTCGTCCACCTCATTTCTATCTCTACCCGAAAACGCCGCCGGCTGCGCTGAAACGCTGCCTAACACTGAGGATGAAAGCATGTATCTAAACAACACAGACAGGAGGCCAGGTATTAAACAGTGTCTAAAGCACATGACAGGATGGCCGAGGTATTAACAGTGTCCTAACAGCTACAGACAGGAAATAAGGCCCAAAGGTTTTTTTTTTTTAAAATAAACAGTCGTTCGTAATCAGCTACAGACAGGAGGCCAGGTAATTAACAGTGTCTAGACAGCATACAGACAGGAGGCAGGTATTAACAGTGTCTAACAGCTACAGACAGGAGGCCTAGGTATTAAACAGTGTCTAACAGCCACAGACAGGAAGGCCAGGTATTAAACAGTGTCTAACACTTACAGACAGGAGGCCAGGTAATTAAACAGTGTCTAACAGTCACAGACAGGAGGCCAGGTTTAAACAGTGTCTAACAGCTACAGACAGGAAGGCCATGGTATTAAACATGTCCTAACAGCATACAGACAGGAGGCAGGTTATTAAACAGTGTCTAACAGCCACAGCACAGGAAGGCCAGGTATAAACAGTGTCTAACAGCTACAGACAGGAGCCAGGTATTAAACAGGTCTAACAGCTACAGACAGGAGGCCAGGTAATTAAACAGTGTCTACAGCTACAGACAGGAGCAGGTATTAAACAGTGTCTACAGCTACAGACAGGAGGCAGTATTAAACAGTGTTACGAGCTACAGACAGCATCGGCCAGGTATAAACAGTGTGTCTAACAGCCACAGACAGGAGGCCAGGTATTAAACATGTCTAACAGCTACGAGACAGGAAGGACAAGGATTAAACCAGTGTCTAACAGCTACAGACAGGGCAGGCAGGTATTAAACAGTGTCTAACAGCTACAGACAGGAGGCCAGTATTAACCAGTGTCTAACAGCTACAGACAGGAAGCCAGGTATTAAACAGTGTCTAACAGCTACAGACAGGAGGCCAGTGTATAAACAGTGTCTAACAGCTACAGACAGGAGGGCAACGGTATTAAACAGTGTCTAACAGCCACAGACAGGAGGCCAGGTATTAAACAGTGTCTGAACAGCTACAGACAGAGGCCAGGTATTAAACAGTGTCTAACAGCTACAGACAGGAGGCCAGGTATTAAACAGTGTCTAACAGCTCACAGAGCAGGAGGCCAGGTATAAACAGTGTCTAAACAGCCACAGACAGGAGCCAGGTATTAAACATGTCCTAAACAGCCACAGACAGGAGGCCAGGTATTAAACAGTGTCTAAACAGCTACAGAGACAGGAGGCCAGGTATTTAAACAGTGTCTAACAGCCACAGACAGGAGCCAGGTATTATAACAGTGTCCTAACAGCACAGACAGGAGGCCAGGTATTAGAACAGTGTGTCTAAACAGCTACAGACAGAGGCCAGGTATAAACAGTGTCATAACAGCTACAGACAGGAGCCAGGTATTAAACAGTGTCTAACAGCCTCAGACAGGAGCCCAGGTATTAAACAGTGTCTAACAGCACAGACAGGAGCCAGGTATAAACAGTGTCTAACAGCTCACAGAACAGGAAGGCCAGGTATTAAACAGTGTCTAACAGCTACAGACAGGAGCCAGGTATTAAACAGTGTCTAAACAGCTACAGACAGGAGGCCAGGTATTAACATGTCTAACAGCGTACAGAGCAGGCGGAGGAGTATAGAACAGTGTCTAACAGCCTACAGACAGGAGGCCAGGTATTAAACAGTGTCTAACAGCTACAGACAGGAGCAGGTATTAAACAGTGTCTACAGCCACAGACGGAGGCCCGTATTAAACAGTGTGTCTAACAGCTACAGACAGGAGGCCCAGGTATTAACAGTGTCTAACAGCTCAGCAGACAGGAGGCCAGGTATTAAACAGTGTCTAACAGCACAGACAGGAGGCCAGTATTAAACAGTGTCTAACAGCTACAGACAGGAGGCCAGGTATTAAATCAGTGTCTAACAGCTACAGACAGGAAGCCAGGTATTAAACAGTGTCTAACACAGCCACAGACAGGAGGCCAGGTATTAACAGTGTCTAACAGCTACAGACAGGAGCCCAGTATTAACAGTGTCTAACAGCTACAGAACAGGAGGCCAGGGTATTAAACGATGTCTTTAACAGCCACAAGACAGGAGCCAGGTATTAAACAGTGTCTAAACAGCCTACAGACAGCAGGCCAGGTATTAAACAGTGTCTAACAGCACAGGACAGGAGGCCAGGTATATAACACATGTCTAACAGCTACAGACAGGAGGCCAGGTATTAAACAGTGTCTAACAGCTACAGACAGGAGGCCAGTATTAAACACGTGTCTAAACAGCTAACAGGAATAGGCCCAGTATTAACAGTGTCTAACAGCTACAGACAGAAAGCCAGGTATTAAGAGTGTCTAATACAGCCACAGGACAGGAGCCAGGTCATTAACAGTGTCTGACCAGCTACAGACAGGAGGCCAGGTATTAAACAGTGTCTAACAGCTACAGACAGGAGGCCAGGTATTAAACAGTGTCTAACAGCTACAGACAGGAGCCAGGTATTAAACAGTGTCTAACACTACAGACAGGAGGCCCAGGTATAAACAGTGTCTAACAGCTACAGGACAGGGAGCCAGGTATAAACAGTGTCTAACAGCACAGACAGGAGGCCAGGTTATTAAACAGTGTCTAACAGCACAAGACAGGAGCCAGGTATTAAACAGTGTCTTAACAGCTACAGACAGGAGGCCAGGTATTAAACAGTAGTTAACAGCTCACAGGACAGCAGGCCAGGGTATTAAAAACAAGTGTCTAACTAAAACAAGCCAGACAGGAAGGCCCGTATTAAACAGTGTCTAACAGCTACAGACAGGAGCCAGGTATTAAACAGTGTCTAACAGCTACAGACAGGAAGCCAGGTATTAAACAGTGTTCTTAACAGCTACAGACAGGAGGCCAGGTATTAAACAGTGTCTAACAGCTACAGACAGGAGGCCAGGTATTAACAGCGTTGTCTAGACAAGCTACAGACAGAAGGGCTAATTAATCACCGACT
>NW_019945281.1:24189-28291 GCF_002910315.2 Salvelinus sp. IW2-2015
TATTTAAACAGTGTCTAACAGCTACAGACAGGGCCAGGTATTAAACATGTCTAACAAGCCACAGACAGGAGGCCAGGTATTAAACAGTGTCTACACTAGCCATACAGACAGGAGGCCAGGTATTAAACAGTGTCTAAACAGCACAGACAGGGGCCAGTATTAAAACAGTGTCTAACAGCTACAGACAGCGAGGCCAGGTATAAACAGTGTCTAACAGTACCGACAGAGGCAGGTATTAAACATGTGTCTAACAGCCTACAGACAGGAGGCCAGGTTATTAAACAGTGTCTAACAGCCTACAGACAGGAGAGCCAGTATTAAACAGTGTCTAACAGTACAGACAGGAGGCCAGGTATTAAACAGTGTCTAACAGCTACAGACAGGAGCCAGGTATTAAACAGTGTCTAACAGCTACAGACAGGAGGCCGGTATTAAACAGTGTCTAACCCGCTACAGACAGGAAAGGCCAGGTATTAAACAGTGTCTAACAGCTACAGACAGGAGGCCAGGTATTAAACAGTGTCTAACAGCTACAGACAGGAGGCCAGGTATTTAAACGATGTCTAATTTCTCTCTCTACTCTCCTTCCTCACCAGAGGTGTATTCACGAGGAACCTAATGGACGCTAACGGGGAGGCACTACCAGAACTTGTCCAAACACAAATGCTTTATTGATTGCATAGCGTTATGCTACAGTGTCCAAATAAGACTCGTAGAACCCTATAAAATCTATATATTTTTTGCCTGATTCCATTTTTCCTCCAAATTGGGGAAAAACGTTTTCTCCGTTTTGTTTTTCCAGGTCTCCGTTTTCACTTTATAGAGGGGATCTAAAAAGTCCACAACAAAGACTAAACCACATTTGAAGGTCTAGGAACAATTTTTTTTTTAATATAGTTACATTGTGCACCTAGCAAGATGCTAACTTTTAGTGCAGTCTAATACCCGACTGGATTGATGAAAATAATCCTATCATTTTGCCTGCTAAGTATAGGCTACGTTGTAGTTAATTCATTGAGAAGGTTTTTGCCTTTTGGATTTACCAGAATACTGTTAAAATCTTCGTCAACAGCTACACAAAGTTGTATCTACAAGCACCGTACATAGTTCAACGTTGCCTCTTCAGAAAGTTGCAGGAAAAATACAAATCACGTACGCAGTCTGTCTCATGTCTTATGATACATTTGGGCAAACGAATTAATGTTTCACTACATTTAGTTGATTCCTTACTAATAAGTTCAATACATTTGGTTTTAATGTCTGGATTCAGTGATTCCATTTGATAGGCCCTACAGTGTTCTGATCACTTCCTGCTTCAGGTTTCCACCTCTCTAGCGTCGACAGCTAACAGGAGAACTACACCGGGGTGTTGCTTTCAGGTCCTACTCTCTCTCTGATCACTTCCTGCTTCAGGTTTCCACCTCTCTAGCGTCGACAGCTAACAGGAGAACTACACCGGGGTGTTGCTTTCAGGTCCTACGCGGAAAGAGTCACTTAATTCTTCACTTCTTCCACGACCAGAGATTAAACACTGATCATCTTAAAGAGCCTCAGACCCAAACTACTGTCTGTTCACATGGCCCCGAGAGAGATCCTGTTTTGGCAGGGTTTCCCTCCACTGTGGTTTTTGGCAGGGTTCAGCCCCACTGTATTGCAGGGTTCCCCAAATGTTTTGCAGGGTTCACCCCCCACCCACTGTTTTGGCAGGGTTCACCCCACCCACTGTTTTGCAGGGTTCACCCCCCCCCCACTGTTTTGGCAGGGTTCACCCCCCACCACTGGTTTTGGCAGGGTCACCCCCCACCCACTGTGTTTTAGGGTTCACCCCAACTGGTTTTGCAGGGTTCACCCCCCACTGTTTTGGCAGGGTTCACCCCCCACTGTGTTTTGGCAGGTTCACCCCACCCACTGTGTTTTGGCAGGTTCACCCACCCACTGTGTTTTGGGCAACAGTATTCACTAATTTGTGAGTAGGAGAGATTCACTGGGAAAAGGTGAAATGAGGAACACGCTTGTTTTCTTGGGGAACATACATGCTGGTGAGATTCAAGCTGAGGATGAATGGGAGTCATTAGGTGAGATTAAAGAGTCCGTACTGTCAGAGAGAGGGGGGAGCAGAGGGAGGGAGGTGCGAGCTGACAGTCAGACGGGGAGAAGGCGGAGAGCGAGAGGGAGCGAGGCGGGGGAAGGCGAGAGGGAGCGAGGCGTGGGTAAGGCAGCCGCGGACTGGCCGACCTGCCCCGCCGCTGGACGGCCGACCTGCCCGCCGTGGAACAGGCTGACCTGCCCGGTGGACCTGGCGACTGCCCGCCGCTTGACCGCCGACTGCCCCGCCGCTGGACGGCCGACCTGCCCCCGCCGTGTACCGGCGACCTGCCCCGCTGATCCGGCCCGACCTGCCCCGCTTTGGACCGGCGACCTGCCCTGCTGCCTGGACCTGCCGACTCCTGCGCTCGGCAGTAATGAGTGATATTGAGGTGCTGAAGGTGGATTTAATTTAGATACATTGGGGGGGGGAAAGTAAAGCGCTGTGCGTAACGGTAATGACGAAAGGTTAAGGGTTAGGGTTAGGCTAACCCTAACTCAATATTTTGACATAACAGTTGGGCAATCTGGGTTAATGGGGCCGCTTTGAAGTCAGATGAGATCCTGTCTCAACTGGAGCAGGCGGGTGTAGGTCGGATGAAATGAAGGTTGGCAGAGCTAGCTATGATCCCCAACCAACCCTTAGCCTCCAGGCACTGGAGGTTCAGCAATAGACTGGTAGACTTACAGGCTGGTGTGGTGGGGGGTTGGTTGCTGTACGGCTGCACAGCTGAGGGGAGAAGGGCCTGTAGTGTGTTAAGTGTTTGGCAGGGATGTGGGAAGAGGATGGGGTTGGGAATGGGGGGCTGGAAGTGTGAATGTTGGCAGCTACAGAGCATGGGCTTTGGTGTGCTTTACCATTGTACATTGTTTACAACACTGACCATATATATTAATATGACATTTATAATGCTTTATGTTTTAAACTCTGTTATGTGTAATGTTTACTGTCATTTTTATGTGTTTATTGTGACTTTTGTATATATATTCTACCCTCACTTGCATTTTGGCATTGTTAACACATGTTTCCCATGCAATAAAGCCCTTGAACTTTGATGATTGGAGAGAGGAAGAGCTGAAAGAGAGAGGAGAGCTGGAGAGAGAAGAAGGCTGAGAGAGAGAAGAGCTGAGAGAGAGAAGAGAGAGAGAGAGAGAGAGCGACTGGAGAGAGAGAAGAGCGAGAGAGAGAGAGAGCTGGAGAGAGAGAGAGAGAGTGGAGAGAGAGAGAGAGAGCTAGGAGAGAGAGAGAGAGAGAGCTGGAGAGAGAGAGAGAAGAGTGGAGAGAGAGAGAGAGAGCTGGAGAGAGAGAGAGAAGAGCGGAGAGAGAGAGAGAGGGAGAGAGAGGAGAGAGCGGAGGAGAGAGAGGAGAGCTGGAGAGAGAGAGAGGAGAGCTGGAGAGAGAGAGGAGAGCTGGAGAGAGAGAGGAGAGCTGGAGAGGAGAGCTGAGGAGAGAAGGAGAGTTGGAGAGAGAGAGAGGAGAGCGGAGAGAGAGAGAGGAGAGCTGGAGAGAGAGAGAGAGAGCTGGAGAGAGAGAGAGGAGAGCTGGAGAGAGAGAGGAGAGTGGAGAGAGAGAGAGAGAGAGAGAGAGTGGAGAGAGAGAGAAGGAGAGCTGGAGAGAGAGAGAGGAGAGTGGAGAGAGGAGAGCTGGAGAGAGAGAGAGGAGCTGGAAGAGAGAGAGGAGAGCTGGAGAGAGAGAGGAGAGAGAGGAGAGAGAGAGGAGAGCTGGAGAGAGAGGAGAGCTGGAGAGAGGGAGAGCGAGAGAGAGAGGGAGAGCTGGAAGAGAGAGGAGAGCTGGAGAGAGAGAGGAGAGTTGGAGAGAGAGAGAGGAGAGCTGAGAGAGAGAGGGAGCTGGAGAGAGAGAGAGAGACAGAGAGAAAGAAGAGCGGAGAGAGAGAGAGGAGAGGTGGAGGAGAGAGAAGAGGAGAGCTGGAGAGGAGAGAGGAGAGCTGGAGAGAGAGAGAGGAGAGCTGGAGAGGGAGAGAGAGGAGAGCTGGAGAGAGGAAGGAGACGGCAAGGT